>NC_133620.1:204408296-204708296 GCF_048593235.1 Sminthopsis crassicaudata | reverse complement strand
TATCCTTTGGCTTATTAGTAAAGTCTAAGCATGATTTTGGATGCCACTGTTTAGTTATGTACTATAATTTCTCCTGTGTGATTCATTTAGTGCATGTGTCATCACAATTTATCGATAGGAGTGTGAGACTCATTGCTGTGGTAGAGAAAAACTGAATGTGTCAGAGGCAAGCTATTTAATTAGGGAGGTTCTGCTTATACCAAAATACCTTAGTGGAGTAATCAGCAACAAATACCATGAAAGTAGATGTTGGGTAAACATAAGCTAGTTTAATTATGTTTGGGCAATATTAAATTGATTCTAGAGTTTAAAACCCATAAAGATCTTTTCCCACATTTTAAAAAAAAGATACATTCACTATGTTGATAGATTGTCAAAGACATATGTGTTCTGACTTGTAATTAATTAATTGAACTTTGCATTACTTTATATTTATAAAGAAAGAAAGATAGAAAAAATGTCATGTTGGAGAGGTGAGAATGGCTATTTGCAGCACTTTTCATTAAGGAATACCTAGAAATTAGAATCCACTGAAGTGCTATTTCTTTGCCTCACCATAGGCAATAATCTATTTTATCAGAAAAGGGAACATTACTACCTAATGATGTTTTCTGCAGCATTACTTCCCCTCTTTCTGATTGCCAATGTTAAAAGCCTATTTATTCTCTACAACTCCAATGTTGATTTTAGATACCACTTTGTGGAGTATGACAGAAAGGCACAGCAGGTCATGTACTGACAGGAAAGCTATAGCATTGGAAAACACATCCAGGTTAATGTCTGCTATTTGTTCCTGTTTAGCATTTTTTTTTCTTTCCTTTCATGGGAAAAATTCAAGGAGAAAAAAGATTAGAAAAAATGAGGTAAATATTATGAATAAAATACTTTTTTTCCCAAGGTTCATTTTTAAAAGATTTTTCACTTTCAATTTTTTTTCTCCTTTCTTCCTTTTTCATCCCCTTTCCAAGAGAGTAAGCAATCTGATATAGGTTTTATATATATGCAATCATGTAAACACATTTCAATATTAGTTCTCCTATGAAAGAAGATCAGAAAAGGAAAAGGCAGAAAAATAAAAAAAGAATGTTAAAATTACATACTTCAATCTGCATTTAGACTCCATGTTCTTTCTCTAGATATAGACAGCATTTCTCTTTATTCATTTTAGGGAATTGTCTTGTATCATTGCATTGTTTTAGTTTTCCCAACAGTTTTTGTCCAAAATTTTATTCCAAAATCTCTATAAAGATTCCATAAGTTTATGTAATCATTTATTACTGTGTCTTGTGTATTTAATTTATTCCAATGATCTTTCTTAGTCAGGACCAAATAATTTTGATAATTGCTGCTTTATAATATAGTTGTATATTAGTATGGCTAGGCTATATTCCTTTGCAATTTTTCAATGAATTCCTTGATATTCTTTATCTTTTTTTTCCAGATAAATCTTGTCATTATTTTTTTTTAATTCTATCAAATAATTTTGATAAATTTGATTTTTATTATTCTCTTTAATTAGAATTTTTATTGTTTCTATGATTCATCGTTTGAACCACTCATTGTTTAGGATTAGGTTATTTAGTTTCCAATTAATTTTTATCTATCTTTACCATTGCCCTTTATTACATATAATTTTTATTGCATCATCATCTGAAAATGATGCATTTAATATTTTTGCCTCTCTTCATTTGATTTCAAGGTATTTGTGTCCTAATAAATGGTCAATTTTTGTGTAAGTGCCAAGTACCACTCAGTAAGTTATATTTCTTTCAATTTTCTCCAGAGGTCTGTCATATCTAACTTTTCTAAAATTCTGTTCATATCCTTAAGTCTTTCTTTTTATTTTATAAAGTCCAATAATTCTTAAATCATCTCTCCTAGATCTATTTTTTCAGGTGAATAGTTTAAATGAGGTACTTTATGTTTTTATTTATTTTCTTCTCATTCTTTTGGTTTTATTTGACTTATTCTTGTTGTCTCATAGAGTCATTAGCTTCCATTTTCCCAATTCTAATTTTTAAGAAATTAGTTTCTATCTGAAGCACAAAGCTATGTAAGGGTCAATGTTGTCAAATTATCTGTGCACATGTTTTGAAAAAAAAAAGCTTCTATGGCCAGAGCTCTTTTTTTGTTATTTGCCCATTTTTAAAACTTGAACTCTGCACCTAGAGTACAGAGGGCATTGTCCCAAGCTTCTTGCACTGATTGGCAGGGGATGTGGTCACTGACTTTCTGTGCTGGTGTATTTGGATTTGGGGGCTTACCCACTGCAATAGAATGGCCTAGCCTATTTTTGTCTATTGTACTATACAGAGCGGGCTTCCTACAATACTGACTTGTTGAGCCCAAACTGTGGAATGATGGCTTGTCCAGGCTTGCCCACCTGAACTGTACTGTGCTCCCCTTTTACTTATGTGTAAGAGGCCTTTCCTGAAATTCTTCTAAGTACTTTGACCTGGAAAATTGTTTCATTCTATCTGTTTGTGCATTCTAGCAGTCCAGAATTCTGTTAGAAACTTGATTTAACATTTCTGAGGGAAACTAGGGAGAGCACAGACTACTTTCTGGCTTCTATCTGACATCTTGGCTCCACCCCCAGTAAAATGCTTTTTAAGAAATTTTATATAAAATTTTATTGAAGAAAGGCTTTTTTTCTTACCAACCCCCCACAAAAATATTTTGTATTCTCATCAAAGTAATTGCAAGAAGATAATTGATCCTTTTGTCTATTAAAGTTCTCATTGGCATAAATTACAAAAATATATATATGTGTGTGTGTGTGTGTGTGTGTGTGTATGTATATCTTTCAGTAAAGAAAATAGAGCTAAGTTTTTATAGATAATTTTGCCAGAATCCTGTAAGATAATCTATCCTTTTGTCTATTAAAGTTATCACTGGTATAAGTTACATATATATATATATATATATATATATGTGTGTGTGTGTGTGTGTGTGTGTATGTATGTGTGTATATATATGTATGTGTATATATATATATACATATATATATGTATGTATGTATATGTATGTTTTTTTTTTTAGTAAAGAAAATAGAGATAAGTTTTTAAAGATATTTTTTGCCAGAATTCTGTCTAATAACTGGTGAATGAATCACCATTAGAAAAACTGTCTCTTGGGGGCTTTAGAATTATTGGTGTTTTTTCCCCTTTTTTTTTTTTCGTTGGGGAAAGAAAAAAATAGAGAACAATAAAGGTAGGAGTGAGAGAGAGAAAAGCAGAAAGAGAGGAATAATTAATAGAGATCCATAAATTTTAAAGCAATCATAGCTTTTGATACTTATTGCTTTGTGATACTGAGTAAGTTACTTTCTTTCAGTGCTGTTAGCTGTTCTCTAAGATTATAAATTGTAGAGAATATTCCTACTTTTATTGGTAGAAAAAAAGAGTTTTCTCATCTTGGAGTAAAGTCACTATATCTCAAAATGTTTACATCTCTTCATATGTACATAGATATTTATACTTACACATGCCTATGCTTGCATATATGCATGCAGATGCCTACATGGTTTTATACATATGACAGGGAAAAAAGCAAAGAATGGCCTAGCCTATTTTATGGTTTTGTACTATTTTTATAATATGGTTTTATATGATTATATGGTGTATTCAAATTATATTAGAAATTAGAAATATATGTTGTAAAGGAAATGAGATTTCATTTATTTTTTTTTCTTTTTAAAGCACATTTTATAGCTTTCTAGTTTTTTTTCACTGTATGATAATAAAAGATTTACAATTGGTAAAATAAGAATTATACTATTTGTTTAAGACAGATGACAGTGTTTATAAAAATAGAAATCTGTACGAGAAGCAATTTTTCCTCTTCTTTGCTCACAGTCCATCTCCGATATTTCTAATCCATCACATAATAAGCACTGTAATATTCATCATTGCGTATGCATAAAACTGCTGGCCTTCAGTTCTTCAGTTTCTCTAAAATGAATGAATACATTTGTCTTCATTAGTTGAACATAATGCACAAAATGGATGCAAATTATGTATCCTTCTTCAGGTCAAACCTCAGATAAAAATGTATTCCATTCTTTTATAATATGAGCAGTGTTCTTTAAATTCTGGTGAAGTGATTTTCTGCTTCTATGTTTAAATTTGAAAATTGGAAAGAATTTTTTAAAAAAGAAATTCATCATACAGCTCAATAAAAGCCATTATCCCTGGGGTAAGAGTGGGTCACTGGGAAAGGAGGAAGATAGATATTAGGCTTTGTGTCATTATAAATTTTAGCCTATGGGGACCCATGCACATACATAATTCTTTTTTGAAACAGATAGTTTTAATGTGTTTAACTTGCATATGGTTAGACTGGTTAACTTATTGAGTTAAAGCAAAAGACCCATTTGCAAAAGATGGAACAAACTTTTGTATAAAACCAAAGAGTTATTGGTTTTTAAAAGATATTCATTTATATTTCATCAATCTATCTGCATTAGTCTCTGATAAATTCCAGATTTTGTTAACTCTTAATGCCTTTGCCTTAGCCTATGATGAATCTTGATAGGGAATGATTTAGGCAAATGTGTTACAAGCAACAGAATTGAAGGACATTTTACTTAAAAAGAATATTTATTGTTGAAACATTTTTTTTTAACTTTTGGTTGACATAAAAGCCTATAATAAGGGAGTTTACTTTGGATGCTGCATGCTTTCAATTTTGTTTCAAATATATGCCACATGATCTGAATAGGGACAAGAATTGAATTGTAATTGTATTGGTATAGGAAACTCCCTCTCTGAATTCAGGCAGATACTTCCTTTGCAACTTATAGTCTTAAAGAATTGCCTACATCACTGATATTTTATTCAAACTGACCAGAATCATGTATCCACAGTAGAATTTGAACCTTCTTCTTGCAGGTTCTGAAGCTGATTCTCAACCTCTACTTTAGATTTTCTATCTATTTTATTATGTTGCTTCTCATCTGAAAAATTATAGATCTTAAAATTATGCTTTTTTAAGAGATGGAAGAATCCTCTATTAGTAAGATAAAAGTAAACTTTTCATAAGTAACATTTGTAGCCTCTACATTTCATAATTCTCTGAAAGATATCAAATATTACTTAGTGCTATGTACAGAGGACTTGTGATTTACACAAGCATGGGGTATACCCTTACTAATATAGCAATCCAAAGTGATAAAACATCCACATTTTTGGAAAGAAGTTTAAAACTACAAAAACATCCATATACAGGCAACAATGATGTACCATAACACATATATGATTGATTTGAGGAACTAAGGATATTTATTCTAAGGAACAGAAAACTCAAAGGTAACATGATAAATATCTTCAAATATTTGAAAAGTTACAGTTTGGAAGAAAGTTTTTTCTGTTTGGACCCAGAATTCTGTAATAGAAGCCATGGATAGAAGTAGTAAGGAGTAAAATTTAGGCTTCATATCAGGAAAAACAAATAAATTAACCAAAAGTTTCCTAATAATGAACACTTTCCTGAAATTTCCCCACTAATGGAGATCTTCGATGGGTTATCCCCATACTTGCATCATAAATAATAATATTGTGGTAAAGTACTTCTTCATGTGCTATTGGTTTAGTCATTTTAGTCATATTAGACTCTTTGTGACCCCAGGTAGGTCTTCTTGGCAAAGATACTGGAATGATTTGTTATTCTCTTTACCAGTTCATTTTGGAAATGAAGAAACTTAGGCAAACTGAATTAAGAGATTTGCCTAGGGTCACATAGCTAGTAAGTGTCTGAAGCTGCATTTGAACTTAGATTTTCGTGACTCCAGGCCCTGTACTCTGTCCACTCTGCTACCTAGCTACCCACTTAAGTGTGTAGGAGGGGCTTACTAAGTGTATGTCAATGTCAAGAACAGAGAGAAATATATAAAAATACAATGTGTGCATCTACATATATGTGTGTACACACACATATTCACAATACTCCATTATATGTTAATAACAGCCATCCACATTTTTTCTCTTTTTTATATTAGTCAAAAGCCACTTTTCTAGATAAGAAATGCAGATTTGAACAAAGACAATTGGTGAGATTCATTCTGTGTAATTTAGACATTGATTTGATACACTTTTTCATAATCTAGATGAATATCTTTTCTTTAAGCAAATCTGCCATGGTCTAAGAACTTGAATCTTCTAAGTAATCTGCAAAAGAGTATTCAAAGAGAGGATGTTTCTATAATGTAGTGAAGATTCTTGTTTTCATAATTTAGAGATTTTCTTGTTCATATATAGATTAGACTAAATAATTATAGAGAATCATTACAATTATGAAAATCATGTGATTTTATGACAGGGTCATACATAGATCCATTGAAGTATTAAGTTCACTGTTTCAAGGGAGCCTAGAAATTGAGGATCTATATCTGGGTCTCTGACACTGAAATGTTTTTCAGTTTAGTTTAGTATGCTTACAATTGAAGTTCCTTAAGACAACAATTTGGGATTATTACATATTGGGATGCTCTTATTATGGGCCATATTTCAAAGTCTACACAGATGCCTGGAGAAGGGATAAATCTGAAAAAGACTAAAGTTATATATTATAGTCTTCACCAAGGAGAGTAATACAAAGCTCTCTATATTCTTTGATTGGATTGTTTTTAATTAAGAACATAAAAAATCAGCATCATTTCATAATTAAGTAATAGTAGAACTTTAAACCATGTAAAAATTTGATAGGAAATGCTAAGCTCTACTAGTAAGCCAATGTACTATAGAGTAAAGCATAAGAAACCTTTGAGTCAAATTGCACTCCTGATGTTTTGTGACCTGAACCAAATTATTTAACTCCCTTTGCCTCAGTTTCTTTTTGTCAAAGATTAAGGGGTTGGATTATATATCTCTTTCAACATGTGATAAAACAAAAAGAATATGTCATCTATCAAGAATAGGAAGACATTTTGGAGAATCTTTCTCATTTATTGACCATTTATCTTCTGTAACCCAATAGAGCCCTTAGAGTTGGGAAAGATATTAGAGTTTATCTGATTTGTACTTGTATATTCACAGTGGGAGCATGTTCAAGTTGCTATTGTCTTTCAGTAGTTTCAGTAGTGTCTGACTGACTCCAGGACTATATTTGGGTTTTCTTGGCAAAAATACTAGAATGATTTAGCAGTTCCTTTTCCTGATGAGGAAACTGAGGCAAACAAAATTAAGTGACTTGTCCAGTATCACATAGAGATTAAGTTTCTGAGATTAGATTTTAATTTAGATATTCCTGACTCCAGGCCCACTGCTATAGCCACTGCTCCACCTACCTGCCCCAATGTGATTAGGTAAAGCTTCTTAAAAAAGAGTATCTTGAAAATGTTAGAATATCCATAAATATATTTTGTATAAATAGTATGTATATACATGTGTGCAATTTAATTCACATTATATAGCTCTAAATAAGCATAGAGAACTATAAAAGCACCAAAGAGTAATGAGCATTAAAACTGAGAACATTAATAAAATATGCTTGATTAATTGGACTTAACTTGTTACATTACAACATGAATATTAAAAGTAGGGTATCTTGGGACAGAAAAGATTTAAATATGATTGTGCAGGGCCTATGCTGTTAGTTAGAATGCATGCAATGTTTCCATAATGGAGGATAAAATGAATTGCTTCTGACCTTTTTAATTGATTTTAGATTGTGGAAACCAGGGCTGAAAGTAAAAGCTTTGACAGGAAAAAAATGGGAGATGACTACAGCATGGTTCGAATGATTTCAGCCCACTCAGAGCTTGGGAACTTGCTGAGAAACTTTTTTAAGAAGCCATTTATTTATCAATAAGTGTTCACAAGAAGTCAGAAAGTAATGCTGATTTCATTTGTGACTTTTATGCCTTTCTGGTATATAGAAACATAATAAAAGAAAAATTGTAAGCTGGTAAAACAAGCAAAACTTGATTTAAGGTTTTTACTAATGTTATAGACAAAGAAATGATGTGGAAGTTGTATTCTTTACATTAAATAACTATAAATAGCTATACACCTAGCACTGGAAAAATATGAAAACTTCAATCTAAGCAATGAAATTTTTATAATAATATCACCTTAATCATAGTTAGAGCTAGCATTATGTGGAGTTCACTATCCATCAAGTGCTATACTAAGTTCTTTAATTGCTATCTCATTTGTTCCTCACAACAATCCTTGGAGGAAGGCATTCTTATTACATCTGTCTTGCAGATAAGGAACCTGAGACAAACAGAGGTTAACTGGCTTGCCCAGGGTCACAGCTAGCAAGTGTCTGTGATCAGATTTAAATTCAGGTCTTCTTGGCTGCCACTATGTGCACTATCTTATTTGATCCTAATAGCAACTTAAAAAAAAAAGACATCTTATCTTCATCATTATATATGTGAAGAAATTGAACCTCATATAGGCTTAGTAACTTGTGTAAGATTTTTTTTTTCTGACAGATCAACAATCAGATCTTGTTTTCTGATTTATTGTCCTATGATCATTATTCTATCATATCACAGCTTCTTCACAAAAATCCTAAAGTAATGTTGATAAGTATAAATCCAGTTTGTGTATCCAAAAAGAATTAAAGTTTAGTAAGCCCACAAAACAATTTTATGAGGTAGGCTAAAAATAAGTATGAACTCTATTTTACATATGGAGAGGTTAAATGGCATTCACATAGTAAATTGGATATCAAAGCTAGTGCTTGAATCTGCCCTACTAACATGTCTAGAGATCTTTCATTTTGTAATCCATGCCTTTGCATGATTCCATCCATTGTCATTGGAGACAAATATGTATAATTTACCTTATAGGTTTATTTGTGGTAAACCTAATTGCTATCAAATTAAAAATCCAATATCATTGTGTGATTTTCACTCAAATTAATTAATCCTGTATGTTTAAATACAGCATTATATCTCTCCACACAATCTTATTTATATAGCATTATATCTCTCCAGAATTTCTTACCCCTGCTATTGTATACAGTAAGCATTGTTGTTAATGAATAGGATCTTAGATTTAGTACTAGATGCTATCTTAGAAATCATTAAGTCTAAATCCTTCATTTTACAGATGGGAAAATGGCATTCATATATGTGCAACAAGTTATTTAAAGGCCATAAGAAAGTAGAGTAAATATAAGAGCAATTATAGAAGTATAGTTGGCAAGACTTGGTCATTGACAAGAAATAAATATTCCTCCAATACTCAAGATTCTTAAATTTTCCTTTATCTTTTGGAAGAGGTTCTAATAGAACATACTTTCTAAGATCAAATTATTAGACCAAATATTTATTCATTATCCTTTGAAGAATATGTTTATAATGGTGAAAATCTTCTACAATGTATATTTCAGTTTCAGTTCAGAAATCTGCATGTGATATATGCTATCATTATATGTGAGCTAAATATATAAGACAAGCTTTCTTAGGATATTTTCTGCTCTCCAGGGACCTTGAGTTAGTTATTTGAAGGAATCATCACTGCATGATACTATTGTAGTTGGTAGCCTAGCAACCTGTTTCTTTTCAATTGAATGGGACATAAAGGAAACCTCAATATTTATTAGCTGATGAATTTTTTGATTGTCAATATGCCTACTATATGCAAAATCCTTTGCCAAGTGTGTGAGGTAAAAAACAAAACAAAATAAAACTAAACCCAGCTTTTGACCTCAAGAAATTTTTATGCCACCAGGGAAATGGGAGATACAATATGCAAAGATATATAAAATAAATGAATAATATGAATAAGTCAAGGGGATTTAATAGAAGAAGCACGATAATTTGTCTAAATAAGATGGCATATATGAATCTTGAAGAATCTAAGGCTTCTCAGATATAGAAGAAAAGAGGGATAACATTCATGTTTCCTGGGCAGCTTTCAAAAGCACAATGCAATGGGAGATGTAATGTCAATTCAGTGAATGAGTGGACTGGCTTGGCTGGATTATAAAGTACATGAGAGATTCTGGAAAAATCCAGACTATGACAGGTTCTAATATATGAAACATTTGTAATTTACCCAGAGGGCACTGAGGAGACCAATGTGCCATGAAAAGATGATTTTTACTGTTAGGTAAAGGACAGATTGGTAATTGAAGAGACTTGACATAAGTTCAATTAGAGATGGTAAGAGATGGAACTTCAATGCTACTCATATAGGGGTATATTCAAAGGATTTCATTATAAAAGTACAATCAAAGAAATGTAGTAAATTCTTTAGCATAGTAGGAAGAAGTGAAGGAGAGAATGGGATTGAGGATGACTTCTAGGCTAAACTGTGATATTAATTTGGGAAAGTTGCAAAAAGGTATTGTTAACAGCAAGGATACGAAAGAATATAAGATACCACAAATACTTGATTAAACTTTAAATAAGTCTAAGTTTTATATATTTTTAAAATTGATATTCTCTTACAAAGTAGGAAGGCTCACAGTTTGCATTTTGTCAGTTTATTTCCTAGAGATACCTTAAATCTATCATATCTAGGTAGCTCAATTGTATTGAGTCTGTAATAAGGAAGACATGAATTCAAATACTGCTTCAGATACTTACTACCTGTATGCCTCTGGGCAAGTTACTTAATTTGTGTTTATTTCAGTTATAGCAAGTATAAAAGTGGAAATGATAATATTGGCAAATATCTCCCTTAGTTGTTGTGAGGATCAATGAGATATTTGTAAAGTGCTTAGCACAATACCTGATACATTGTTGTGATTCAGTCATTCTATCATGGTTGATTTTTGTGATCCTAAGGACACCAATTATGTCCTTTGGGTTTTATTGCCTAACACATAGTAATATTTTCTTCTCCCAGAAAGCCACTTTGAAGGTTATAGTCCTGCTACATCTCTCAACCAGTTTTTAATATTTTATCCTACTTTTTCTCCTCAATCTCTATTCTTGGTATCCTTGTAGAGACTGCAAAGAGAAGTTTGATGGGCAAAGAGACTCTCTGCATTTCTACTTTTTCCCAGATACTTGTTTCTACCTTCAGATCATCTTTTATATTTATCCACTTTATTCGCATGTTCAGAACCCTAATTCAGAATCTTGTCACCTCACACTCAGATTTGCATACCTGGTATCTATTCCTCAACTCTACCTGCAATTTTCATACAAGATATTCCAGCTTCCGTCTTGCTGACTGTATAAGCTGTCCCCAATGCCTGGAAAATTTTTTCTCTTTACTTTCATCTTCTAGATTCCCTGGATTCCTTTAGCTTAAATATCATTTTCTGTAAAATATCTTTTCTTTTCCGTAAAGAAGCTGATAATGCCTTTCACTGTCAGAATGCCTTTCTATCTATGTTGTATATATAACATATGTTTATTATTTAGTCATTTTTCAATCATGCCCTCCTCTTTATGACCCCATTTTTGGCATTTTGGGGCAAAGATACTGAAATAATTTGCCATTTCCTTCTCTTAACTCATTTACAGTTGAGGAAACTAAAGTAAAAAGGGTCAAGGGACTTACCTGGAGAATCTATGACTAGGAAATGTCTAACAGCAGATTTTAACTCAGGACTTCTCCTGACTCTAGGTCTGAAGTTGTACCCACCGTGCCACTACCTGCCCCATCAGACATGTACCTAATTATTTACAAATGGTTTCTTCCATTAGAATGTGATCTCCTTGAGATGATGGACTTTTTTTTTTTCTTTTTTGATATCCACAGTGCTTAGTATAGTCTTTAGCAAATGGTAAACATTTAAGAAATTCTTAATGACTGATTAACTAACACTCATACCCTATCATTCTATTTACTTCATTAGAATTAAGTCTATAATGATTCAAACTACAGGGAGGAACAAAACCTTTATTTTTGGTGAAGACTCTTCAACAAATTATCTCATTTCGTGGTTGGCATAAGAATGAAATCAGTACTCACATTATAAAAGAATAATTAACACAACTTTCCCAAAACATAACAAAGGAATAAGAATTTTTCATTATTTTTTATTTTTTTTATTTCTTACAATTAAAATAATGAATTATAATTAAGAAGCAACACATGGCTTAGTTCTTCATGCTTACCCAGAATATACCCTTACCAATTCCACATCCCATTTTCTTTTTTCAACTCGCTATCATGTTTCTTCTACCCCCACAGAAAATGAGGGATTCATTGATATTAAATTGATTCCACCAGAACATCAGATGGAGAATATTAGTAGTTTATTTCATGAGTATATAGCAGGAACACCAGGCTTTGCTCACACTGGCAGATTATGATATTCACATGCCACAATAGGGCCAGGAAGAGCCCCTGGCAAAGAATCAAGTTGTAGCCATAGTACATTTCTTTAAGTTTGGAGGTCTTTTGTTATTGATAAGGAAAAGGGGAAATAGCATTCTTAAAGACATTGGAACAATTTTGCAGTTCAGTAGGGATGACAGGCTGGCAATAAAAATGGTGATTCTTTCAGCATAGCCTCGGAACAGAAATGAGCTGGCACAAAATATTACTTGGACCACTCTCAATTTGATACATACTTGCAAGTCAGATTTCCAAGTAACCACCCTGTGAAGTCATGCTTGGTAATCACACCTCCAGAAAAGCAACCACATCAAGGTTTATCAGCCAGACATTGTCATTTTTATAAGGCCTGTCACTGCAAGAGTTATTGCAGAGATGGTGGAGTTGGCATTTGTTCAGAAGGCCAGAGGGGGAAAAAAAGGAGACTTTTCTATTATAATTGAAGTGATGCTGTAATTTCAAAGCATCTTCATTTTGAATATGCATGACTCAGCAGATATTTAACTTAGACTAAGAAAATGACCATGCTTCCCTGTTCTGTAGAAGCTAAAATTAGATGTGGTGGATAGCCAGTTTCTTGATGGTTTTCTAGATTCCAATGGATAAGAAGCAAAAGGATATGGAAAAAAAAAAAAAACAATGTTGAATTTGGAGTTCAAAACTGAGTTTTAATCAAAATAAAAATAATAGCTAGCATGATATGGCACTTTAATGTTTCTAAAGCATTTTGCATATAATGTCTTATTTGATTTTTCACAATTCTGAGGAGCTCGATTAACCCTATTTTATAGATGAGAATAAAAGAAGAAAAGGGAAGCATGTTTACTATGTACCAGTCACTATGCTAAGTGTTTTATAAAAGATGTTGTTGTTCAATCATATCTAACTCTTTATGATCCAATTTTGGGGTTTTGAGGACAAAAATGTTGAAGTTGCTTGGCATTTTTTTTTCCTCCAGCTCATTTAACAAGTGAAGAAACTGAGATTAAATAGGGTTAAGTAACTTGACCAGTAAGTGAGTGAGACCAGATTTGAATTCAGAAGATGAAGTCTTCCTTACTCCAGATCCTGCATTCTATCCACTATGCCATCTAGCATTATCTCATTTGATCTTTAAAGCATCCCTCAGAAGTAGGTCCTGTAATTATCTTCATTTTACAGTTAAGAAAACTGAGTCAAACACAAATTAAATTATTTACTTAGGGTCACATGACTAGTAATTGCCTGAAATAGAATCTTTCTGATTCCAAGTCCTGTACTTCATTAACCTTATCACTTAGCTGCTTTAAGCTTTATCCCATACTGCCTCATGTGACTTTGAGTTAATAATTTAATCTCTTTATGCTATAGTTTCCTCATCTGTAAAAGGCTGGGGTTGAATTAAACAACTTATAAATTTCCTTCCAGCTCAAAATTTTTAATCTAATAAAAGGATTCTCTGTGGCAGAATAATAGAAGCATATTAATATGTTAAAAATTGTCAGTGAATTAGAATATTATTCAACAAACATTTATTGGTCTATAACATCTATTAAATAATTATGACATAAATATTATATCAGAGATGCCCTTTTAATTGATTGTCATTTAATTGAAGAGAATGTCAGAATGCACACAGAAATTAATAGTTACACTGATAGTAGAGTGCCATTGCTTTAATAGATTGATATTATCCACATCAGCCATCCTACCAGTGAAGCTGATGACAACCAACACACACTTTTCTCATTTGTTGCTGTTTCTCCGGTGTTCCCATTGATCTTCCATAGAAGAGCTATCTCTCTCTATATACTAAATATTGGCTTTTGCTTCTTTAACATTTCATGGGAACTATATAGCAGCTTTTCCTACTACCACATGATTGTCCCAAATCGCTTTCCAGTTATATATTTTCTAGATCATTATGAATAGTCTAAGTTCAGCACCAAATAACTGTTACAGATTATATTTTAGGAATTTAGAAGAAGGAAAGATCACAGAAAGCAAATAAAAGTCTAGTGTGGCTGATAAAATCCTGGATATGGAGTGAGAAAGATTTAAATTTGGAGTTCACCCAGGATACTTAACTAACTGTGTTATCCTAACTGTATCAATTCACTTTTCTGGACTTTAATTTACTCATATGTTTAAAAAAAAAAAAGGCTCTCAATGAACTTCAAGGTTCATTTTAACTCTAAATCTATGTTCCTATGAGTCATAAAGGAAAGGTCTGTGAAAAAGATGGAACTTAGAACTAGTAGAATGTGAACTAATAGAAAGGAGAATGGGAAGGGTAATCTAGTGGAAGAAAACTATATGAGAAGAGTGCTAAAGTGTTTTGGGGCTAGTAGATTTGTTTAGTGGAGAAAGTAAGTTATGGTCTGAAAAATAGCTAAAGATCAGTTTGTGTCTGCCATTGCATGCTACATTATTCATCATAAATCATAGAATTTAGAACTAGAACTCAGATGATAGATCTAGAATTGGAAAGGATCTGAGAAATTGTTTGGCTCAACTCCTTCATTTTAAAAATGAGGAAGTAGATCCTGAGAGGTTAGTTAAGTAACTTGTCCAGGATTTAAATTTCCATTATGTAATTCATTAAAAAACAAAACAACAACAACAAAAGCTAAAAGGTTTTAATACTCTTGTACACAATGGGATAACATATACAAAGTTTTGCTGTAGGAAAATAAATCACAGTGATATGGTCCCACATAAGAATACTGTACTTACTCATATTCTTTCTCCCTTCACATACTTCTCCCTTAAACAAAAAAATGAAAATATGTGAGTTTTCTCTCTCCCCATGTCTGTCTGTCTCTCTCTGTATTTCTCTGTCTGTTTTCTCTTTTTACACACGCACACACACACACACACACACACACACACACATATGCACTTTAAGAAAACAATTTTCAAAGGTTTATTTTACCCACTAAATTCTTCATTACACAATTCACAATAAACCCCTCTTTACTCGATGAAACAGCATTTGCTGCTGGCAGAATAGACTTTTCTAAGCAGGATATTCTTTGCCCTTTTCAGACCAGACAAAGAATTAAATTAAAGAAGCATTTTGGCTGGGGAGTCAGAAAGGGGAGAGCTAGTTAGCCTCAAGGCCTCTAACCTTGCCCAGCTGCTCCTGCTCTCCTGTGATTCTTCTGAGTTCCTTTTGCAGAGTTGTATATTCTTGCTCAGAAAACACACACATCTGTATTTGCCTTACTGCAGCTAAGACAAAGGAGAAAGATTTTTAGCAGTACCATTAATAAATTTGTCAAGTTTTCTACATCAGTGTTATGTGGACAAATTTTTTTTTTAATTGTCTATGCCTTCAGTATTTGTTAGCTTGCAGTATCTTGTAGAAAAAATAGGGGGAGAGAAATATATTTGAATCAGTATAGATGACTCACATGGGGCATGAAATATGCAACTTTATTTCTTTCTTCAGCCATCTTGACAGCTAGTATGAAAACTTTTCTGATATTCCATAATATTTATTTGTTTCTGATCACTACATGTTAGAGCATCTTATTTTGAATATTTGTAGAATGATAAGAAAACAGATTTAGAACCAAGAGGGGACCTTAGAAGCCAACTTAATCTGACCTTTTCATTTTAATACCAAAGAAACTGAAACCCAGAATAGATAGATGACTTGCTCAAAGTCATACATACCAGTATTGTGTGGTGGAGCCTGGATCTGAATCGAGGTGCTCAGATTTTAAATAAGAGTTTATTTTCCATCACACTCTCTGTCTCAATGACCCCCTTAAAAATGAAATGAAAAACAAAAAACAAGGGGCAGCTAGTTGGTGCAGTGGATAGAGCACTATCCCTGGAGTCAGGAGGATCTGAGTTCAAATGTGGCCTCAGACACTTAACACTTCCTAGTTGTGTGACCCTGGGCAAGTCACTTAACTCCAATTGCCTCAGCAAAAAACAAAAACAAACCAAGCAAATACCCCCCAAAAAACATACAAACAAACAAACAAAAACCAAACAAACAAACAAAAAAACCCAAGCATGTTGTTCCTAGTAAGAAACCAATCATATGACCAGTTCACTGCAATGATATCATACGGTAGAAACATTTTAAAGCAACGGGTTTTACTTTTCTGAAGGTCATGGAGAGCTCCTACAAACTTGAAAGACAAGAAGTTTGTGATTTTTGTTGTTTTTCAGTTATTTTTAGTAGTGTCTGGCTCCATGATTTCATTTGAAATTTTTTAGACAATGACACTCAAAGAGTTTGACATTTCCATTTTGAATTTGTTTTACAGATTAGGAAACTGAGGCAAACAGGGATAAGTGACTTATCCAGCATCACAGAAAGAAACCTATAATAATATACATTATTTTAAAGCATTCAATAGTTCATATATAATTATTGATAAGCTCTGCTATTATTTAATTGCTTCTTTTTAATATCTAGTAATTTTTAAAAGCTCATGATTTTTAACAAGAATCAAATTTCTTTCTTGAATAATAATTATAATTATAATCAACAAACTCATGTTCTGAATTTCCACAGCTTCTCTCTTTGCCAGAGAGTTTTGGCTGACTTCTGGGATTTTAACTTATTTCTTCAGTTAAAAATCAATGGAATTTAGCATTAATTGTTCATTCATTCTACAAATATTCATATTAAGTTCTGATTTTGTGTAGAAAATTATATTAAATACTGATGATAATATAAATTTTAAATAAGGAAATGGCTGCCCTTATGGATTTTACCATCAAGTAGGGAGATTAAACATATATGTCACTAAATATGAATATGTAATATTTTATACCATATATTGCAATGTCAATTTTCCAGGCCATAGATTGTTACCCATAAGTAAGAGAAAAGAGGTTTTCTAAAGGATGTGACATTTTAGTTGAATTTTAGATCATGGGCAAGATTTAAAAATCAGAAGTAAGGAAAGGATAACTTTCTAGTTATAAATATTAGTGTAACCAAGACAGAAGCAAGAAGAGCATGTTCAAGGGTGAGCAAAATAACTTTCTTTTTTTTTTATAGTATTTTATTTTTCCAAAAAATGCAAGATATTCACCTTTGAAAAACCTTGCTCCATATTTTTCTCCCTCTCTCCCTTTCTTCCTCCTGTCCAAGATAGCAAGCAGTATAATATTTAATGTACAATTTTCTAAACAAATTTCCATATCTGTCATGTAGCACAAGAAAAATCAAATCAAAATGAAAAAAACAAGCAACCAACAATAATTTTCTTTTTCTTGAAACATATAATCTAGAATAGTGTAGCATGAGATAAGTCTGAACAATGAGAGTGTTAGCCTACTGAAGAAGATTTGTGGGCCAATTTGTGAATGTTACCTGGCAGACAATAGAAAGCTACTGAAGATTTATGAGCAAAGGAATGATACCACAAGATATATGTTTTTTTTTGTTTGTTTGTTTGTTTTGTTTTGTTTTGTTTGTTTTTTGTTTTTAAGATTAGTTTGATATCAACTTAAGGAACACATTAGAAAGGGGAAAGTAAAAAAAGGTTTATCAGGATATTTTTAATAGTTCATCTGGGTGGTCACAAAGATTAAAACTAAAAGGATTAAAATGGTTCCATAGGAAAAAAAAAAAATCACATGTTTAACAAAGTCAAGGATGTGAAATTGGTGAGATTCACCCACTAATTGAATATAACAACCAAAGAGAAAAGAATATTCAAAGATAAATCCCTATTTTCAGAATATAGAAATGGAAAGTTGAGTAGGTAGTAACATTTTAAGTGGAAATAGTGAAAACATAAAAGGCATTAAAAAAAAACTTTAAGGAGAAATATAATATAATGAGTTCAGGTGGGAAATATGAGGTGCTGATGGGATTTCTGGATTATAACAAGGATCTAGATATCTCTATCTTAGAAGTGAGGTCAATACTAGAGGAGGAAACCTAAAAGATAATATGCAAAAAGTAGTCATAAACATGGGAGTGAATGATTCACCAGAGAGAGATTTTAGAGAGAAATAAGAATAAATTCAGCAAAAGCACCTTGAGGGACTCCCAGAAGTCAAATTGAATGAAATGGAGATGAGAGTAGGTTGTAAAGAATTGGGAATGTGGAGTATAAATAACTTAATTTTCAAGAAATTTAGCAATGAATATGAGAAGAGAAAAACAATATTTTCCTCCCAAATTAAGATTTTTATGTTATAGGTACTTTCCATATATTATTATGGTACTTATTAGTACCTAGAACAATGTTTTGAAATTTTATATACATATAAGTACCTAGAATAGTGGTTTAAAGTTTTATACAAAATATATATGAAGGCATGTATGTATATGTATATATGTATATATACATGTATATATATATATGTGGAATTACAGATAGACATATATATGAATATATACATATATATGTATATATATATGTGGAATTACAGATAGACATATATATGGATATATACATATGCATGTATATATATGTAGTAGGAGACCTATGTTCATGATAAATAACCTTTGAAATTTATTTTAATATTATCTGGAGGTAGAACTAGACTTGTTTGTTTGGTTTGGTTTGGAAATTTTGAAGCAATGTATAGAAAAACAAAAAAGTAGGTTTAGACTTGATATAAGAAAATATTTTCCAACATTTAGATCTATCCAAGAGGCTACTGCCCGAAGACATAGATATTTTCCTTATTAGAAAAATTTTCAAATTAAATCCCCATGATCATTTATCTGTTATTTTATAGAGAACATTCTTGTTTAATTATGGGTTGGACTAGACAAAGTCTTAGTCCTCTCTGAGATTCTTATCTATACCTTCTTATGATGATGTAGGCATTGGCCTATGTAATCATCATCGTCATCCAAGAACTACCTGGTTACCACATTGGTAATTCACTGTCATTTAGTGGCTTATTTCTGTTATTC
The DNA here is from genome assembly GCF_048593235.1 of Sminthopsis crassicaudata. NCBI lineage: Eukaryota > Metazoa > Chordata > Mammalia > Dasyuromorphia > Dasyuridae > Sminthopsis > Sminthopsis crassicaudata. The sequence continues at coordinate 204,689,156 of NC_133620.1, read as the reverse complement.
ATGGACTCTTTCTGTTATCTACTGTATTGTACTTGATTTTCAATCAGGGAACCTAGCTTCAAAGTCAGGTTTGTCATTTTCTACCTGTTTGTGAAATTGGACAAGTCACTTCAACTCTCAGAAGACAGGTTTCCTTTTCTGTAAAATAAAGAGGATTGAGTTAAATAACTATAAAGGTACTTTCTCACTCCCAAAGAAAAGATTATGACATTTCATTTAATTGTCATTTTTAAAACTTACTCTGCATTGCTATAGAGGAACATTTTTTTTCTTTCTTTTTAAAAATAATATCCATAAAATTGTTAAGAGAATTTTGAATATTATCTCTACAAATTCTTTCTCTTATGGTTTTATTACCTATTTCCATTACCTTTAAAAACTATTTTGTTCCAATAAAACTGATACTTTATATTTGGGGAAATAGAGTTATTGTCTTCTGTGTAGAAGGACAAAAGCATCTCCCAGGCTTTCCTTATGAAATTTTAAGGGTAAAAAATAGTTTAAAGTATTATTTTTTTTGCTTGTTTTGGGATTTATTTAACATATTTTCTCTTATGTTGTAGGTTCTCCATATCGAGATAAGATCACCATAGCAATTCTTCAACTTCAAGAAGAAGGCAAACTTCATATGATGAAGGAGAAATGGTGGCGTGGTAATGGCTGCCCAGAGGAGGAAAGTAAAGAAGCTAGTGCTCTGGGAGTTCAAAATATTGGTGGCATCTTTATTGTTTTAGCAGCTGGCTTGGTGCTTTCAGTCTTTGTGGCAGTTGGAGAGTTTCTGTACAAATCCAAAAAAAATGCTCAACTAGAAAAGGTAAATATTCTTCTTTTACCATTTATACCACTGTCGTGGGTTTTAAGAATGATTTCATCAGCCAAAAGATTTTCCTAGTCCTGTGGCTGCTCATAGTCTTGTCTGATATTAGCTATGTGACAAAGGTTCACAACAAAAGATATGAGGCATCACCTTTTGCAATTTTTAATTTATTTTTAATATGTTTAATTGTAGCCAGCTTTCAGGACAAGTGACTATTTCTCCTCTTATTCAAGCCTGAAAAAGAAAGCTTTTTACTGCTGGAAGTTCACTGCAGTTAATTTAATGGAAGAGGAAGATACTTGAAACTGTAATATGGGAAACAAATTGCTCTTCTACAAATCATTCTGGTATTAAGATACAAAACTGTCTATCGATGTAGAGTCAGAAAACTTAGAAATGTCTGAAAAAATCACATTTTGCTAATATTTTCATTTGAAAAAATTGCTTTGGTTGCATTTCTAAAAGATAAAATCCATATTATTGCTGTGGACCTACTAATGAGTATGATTTAATTTTCTGTAACTTTTATAGATTTTTGAAATATGAATGTTTCTTTGTGTGCTTTGCTAATATAATCATTTCTAGGTTCATTTCCTTGAAGAACTCACAACCGCTATAGAGTATTGCACCAATACATTTATACACACACACACACACACACACACACACACACACACACACACACATATATACATATATACATACATATATATGTGTATATATATGTATGTATATATGTATATATTTGTAAAAGTTAAAGAAAAAACATTAAGACATGAATATTTGTTGAACTTTAATACTTTGAATATATTTTACTTAAGCTTTCCTCAATCAATGGAACAAAAATGTATCTTTTTAACTGTTTTTGCAACCTTGAAAAGTTTGTGACCTCAGTCTGTCCTTCAATTTATGGTGCTATATTTCTTCATATAAAAATAAGCAGTAATTTTTGGGATCTTTCCCACATATAGAATTGGTTCCTTTTCAGATATTGCAAGATATCTTTTTTATAAAGAAAGAAATTGTTCAGGAAACAAATATTGCTATCTTAAAAAAAAAAAAAAAAAAGCTATTTTAACCCTTCAGGATTTATACCAATTTGTGTCTTTATATAAAGCTTCTTATTCATAATAACATTGTGTAAAATAAAGCTTAATATTGATTTTAAAAGACTTAGCTATCAAATATTGAGGTAGAATGAGGTCACAAGTTCCTTTAATATTTGAAAAGCTTTCTGGAATTATATTGGTCAATATAAAGTAGATAAGTAAGAGCTGAATATTACCTTTCATTAATGCAGGATGATTAAATTCTGTCAACTTTTTGGAACCTTTGTAACTTTCAAGTGACTTTTTTTTTTTATTTGTTGCTAAAAGCATTTTCATTTCTTTTAAATAATTCATGAATATCACAATTGCTTATTGTTCTTGGGCCTACATTCATTGAAAAGGGCCACCATGTCTTCATTTAATGATATAAATAACTCAATATTTTTGGTTTCAAAACTAATTTGATGAGTATATACATATGTGTATATGTATGGGTGTATATATATATATATATATATATATATATATATATATATATATATATATATGCAAAAAAAATCCTATTGAAAAATGAAACATTCAGCCAATCGATTATTTTTGTGGTTTTGATTTCATTAACTAGTTATATTAATGTATAATTATAATCATGGTATCTAAGTATAGATTTTACCTTAATATATTTTGTTTTAAATTCAACTTTATGCTCCTTAAAAATATGTTAAGCACTATGTGCATAAGGTGGAAACATATTTTACCTCATTCATTTTAGTAATCTTGAAATTATTTTTAATAGTTTTTATTTACCAGATATATGCATGGGTAATTTTACAACATTGACAATTTTGTTCTAATTTTTACCCTCCCCCCAGATGGCAGGTTGACCAATACATGTTAAATATATTAAAGTATAAATTAAATAAATATATGTATACATGTCCAAACAGTTGTTTTGCTGTACAAAAAGAATTGGACAGTAATCTTGAAATTAAAAGAGACTTTGTTTTATTATAAGGACATCCCTGATTGTTAATATCTAACATTTATGCTTAAGAACATAAATAAGTACCTTTTCAAAAAGTTGGATTCATATTTCCGGTAAGGGGTTTGATGGGATGACTTTGAGGGCCTGAATACTTCTGTAATTTTTAAATTCCAAAACAATATCATTTTTTCTGCTAAAGATTTATATTATAAATCACATTATATGTACAAAAATGTAGCAAATAATCAGATATTAAAATTTAGGTGAAAAACAAACAAACAAACAAAAAAACCCTTATATTTAGTTTCTTGCTATCCATGTAAGATGATCTATATAGCTTTTGAAAGCTGACTGATATTTTTCAAAGATAAGTATAATTGAAACATGAGAATAACTCTAATTTCACTTACTGTAGTCTACACTTAAAACAATTTATTTAAATAATCTGTTCCTTTCTGTTATACAAAAAAAAAAGAGTATGATTTTTTTTCACCATTGATAAAATTTGTCATAGTTCAGTCACACAAAATTTTGCTTTTATAAGACCGTTTAAACTTAGCCAAAAAAAAAAAGTTCCTAATTATTTTGGAGGAAAATAAACATTTCTTTTCAAAATGTTTCTTTAAAAAAATTCACTAAAGTTTTTTTTGTTTGTTTTTTCTTCTTTTTTTCTTTTTTCTTTTTTTTTTTCCCTATAAGAAATAGACATATTTTTGTAAGGATAGGCTGCATAGTTGAAACTGGTTGAAAGAGTACTTTTTTTCCAATAGATTTCTTTGTGACATCCTAAGTAGATGCAGCAGAGATTAGTAGAAGGTACACTGGCCTCTAGCTGGAACTGCTGCACTTTATACTCAGATCTTCCTTGAGTAATGAGTGAAGGAAGGAATTTCTCAAAGTTATCAAAGGACAAATATAAAAATCCTTTAAAGTGGTGAAAAAAACCTCAATAAACACATGCAGAGTATCATTTGGAATTGAGGAACATAAAAAGCAAAACTAATTATTCCACAAGCATGGCTCATTCAATAATAGCCCTTAAAAAATGTAACATACTATGCTAGGCATGGGAAAAAGCACCATGAGCAGTGTAGCTATGGAATTGAAGTAAAAACAAAACAAAATATTCTTTGAAAAAGTGAATCCATCTTTTGCCAGCCTTATTTGTGTGATTGTCCAAATGAATAAAAGTTCTAGCAAAATAAACAAACAAAAAAAGTGATGTAATAATTGCCAACCATATTACTTATTATTATGTATTAGTTTCTTGACATTTATTTTTGTTTTTTTTTAAGAAACTAATATTTTATTATATTTTACTTGTCTACTTGTTTACAACTTACTAGATTTATTAAAACATACTATAAAAATACTCTTGGACTTCTGTCATAAAGAATCTGCATGAAACCAGAATTAACAAAAAACTAATTTACATTATTGAAATTGCATTATATTCCTTATATTCTGTATACAACAAAATGTTCAAGAGTATTCAACAAACATGTGCTCATTACAATACATATTTATTGAATGATTAATAATATACAGGGCAACTGGGATAAAAAGAGATGTATAATATTCAGTTTGGACCCTCAGAAAACTTACTTTTTACCTAACAATCTCTCTATGTAATTATTTTAACTTTAATTGTAGCTGCAGCAAGGTCATGATTTTTATTTTATATATGTGTTCAAAATATACTGAATTTTTACATCCCATTTTCATTTCAAATTGCGAATTAATGTTAGATGTTTCATAATTAACACTTTTTTCATTGTTTTGATGATTATTGCATAGTATTTATAAATTCTAAGTGGAAACAAATCAGGTGAATCTAATGCTCCTAGTGTAAAATGGTAGTTGAAATAAACAGTATATTATTTTTATATTTTGCAATTGTGTAAAAATATAAAGTTCTCTAAGACTTCAAATGTGTTTATTCCATGCAGTGAGGCTAGAAAGACTGAAATGTGAATATTTGTGGACACTGAAATTTTCAGAAATGTGAACTGCATTCCTTCTAAGTAACCACAAGATGGTGTATTACATTATAATAAATCATTTAATTGTTTGATTTTTTAATTTAAAGATTAGTCAATTGAAATGTTTGTTATTTTATTGCATTTAAAACTTTTAAGTTTTATATATATATAGTGCTTGTAATAGAAATTATGAGCAAGTATTTGTATTTGGTAAAAACTCATTTTTATTGTATTTTACTGATTCTTAGAAGTCAATCTTAGAGGAATTATGAAAAATAGATGTTCATTTCAACAGTCTTTCACAAATTTAATTTTGTCTTTTAATTTATCAAATTCTCATTTTGTTATCTTAATTTTGATTGAACTGCATATTTTTTTCTAGACAGAAAGCTAATATTTATTCAGTGAAAATTAATTTTCTCTAATATGAGAATTTTCCAATGATTTATTTCACTTTTTAAAATTGTTTCTATTAAATATTCCATTAATTTATAGTGCCAGTTAGGCCTTGTTTTATGTATCTGTGTGTGTCTGTGTGTATATGGATATGCACATTTCTTTTCAACATAAATATACAATGTATCCCAAATATCTTAGTGCAGTGTGTGTGTGTGTGTGTGTGTGTGTGTGTGTGTTTGTGTGTGTGTATGTATCTGTGTGTGTTTATGTATTTTATTATAGATACTGGCATTTTTAAAACATCTGAACAAAATAAAAAAAATACTTCCTTTATTTATATGTTTCATATAGGCATAGATATATCTTTAAACACAATTTAGCTATTAATAAAAAAAAAAAAAAAACCTTCCCATTTAAGTGAGGTACATCATTTAATTCATAGGCATTTATTCTTTCCATTCTTATGAAAAGTTTAAGATAGATAATGGATAAATAGATAGATAGGTAGATAGATCTGTGCTTTGTCTTCAGATGTAAATTCCAATGGTTTACTTTCTCTTTAGGAAATTTTACATACAGTTGTTATTGTTGTCATTATTGTTGTTTATTTTTTACATATTCATATAATTGAAAATTGTTTTAGAGAGAAAAGTCACTCTTTTGATCTGAACTGTTTTGGCCTGGAAACTGAGGTCAAACATAATAGGAGCCAAATCTTGGTATCCTCTGTTTCTTAGTGTTTGAATGTAAAGTAATTTCGAATAAACTTTAATGACCCATAAGATAAATAAAATAAATAGAGCATCTCTTCAGACTAACTTTAGAACTCTTTTACTCTTATGGGGTACTCTGACCTACATTTTTATTGAATCCTTTCAAATTACTTTAAAAATGAAGGTACTGGTTCAGCAATTTTTTTTTTTTCCAGAACATCTCATTTTAGCTTATTTCAATTGACATTGCTAGCTATATTATTTCCTAAACCAAGTCTAGATAATTCAAGTACAATCATTATTTTTTTCCAGAAGCTGCAAATAAAAAAAAATGTGAAAAGAGGATATTCTTCAGGCCATGGCAAAATAAAAAATGTAGGAGGTAGTGGTAAATCAAAGTAAGAGGCACAATAAATGATGTGGTCTGAAACACAGCTATCTGGGAGCTGATAATGAGAAACTTCACAGTGGTGCTGATATAACATGCAGTTTGGGAAAGATATTAGGTCAGGTGTGGTATATCAGGAAGCATTTTTCTAAGGTCTTACCTTCATTCTCTGTGAACTAGTCGACTAGCTGTTCATAGATCCCTGTACACATTGCTTCATGAGTTATTTTGTTTTGTTTTGTTTTGGGTTTTTTTTTGCACTTGAAGGAAACGTTGAGAGAACAGTGTGATATTCAAATGCTTTCTCAAAAATTGCTTTTTTACACTGTGCCAAAATATTATCTCTCACAATTGCAAGGCAGTTCTGAAGTAATTTTATTTTGGTTAGATTATGAATTTTTAAATGATCAAAATCCTGCCATTTAAGACTGAATATTAAACAGTGATTTTTAAAAATTAATGACAATTGCAAAACCTAAAATATTTTCCTCCCTCCTTCCTTTCTATCCTTCCTTCTAGCGGAGCAGTGAATTCTTAGGAGTAGAAATCTTATATTGTAGAATTTCCTCTTCACGTTCTCATTCTTTGCAATTTTGTAGTTTCATGGAATTGCTTGGGCCACTGGCAAGTAAACTGATTTTTCTGGATAGCCCAGCCATTATGAGTAATGGACGGGACTTGAACCCAGATTTACACATTAGTTCTTTCAGATTTAATATAAGCAGAAAACAAACTATTATGGCATTTTTCTTTCAGATTTGAAAATGAGAGAGAGAGATAGAGAGAAGGAGGGAGGGAGTGAAGGAGGAAGAAAGGAAAGGAGGGAGGGAGGGAAGGAAGAGGAGATGGAAGGAGGGAGAGAAAGGGGAAGAGACATATAAATTATACATCAGATTTGCCACAAAATTTGTTGCTTATTTTCATGTGATTCTTACATAAATATAATAATAAATACTCTGTGTGATTATCTTTCATTTCCACAAATATATAATTTTCATCTAAAGCTAATTATGATTATTACCTCATAAAATTAGATTTATTTGGCAGAATGATCTATAACCAAATTATCCTTTAGTTATTTGAATGTTAGATTTTTATTTTATCCACAAGACCACACCTATAGTCCAAAACATGGTGATTAACAGTTTTGTTTTGTTTTTTCCTCATAATATGTTTCACAACCATATTGACTACAATGGGGATGGAGCATGCCAGACATTTTTTAATTGATAAGCCTGAATAAGGAAATATGAAAATGGATAATGATGCTCCAGTTTTCTCTTTTTTATTTGCAGAATTCTACATGATTTTATAGAACCACTATTTTGTGTTATACAATATTTCAGAGTTTTAAAAAATCATTTATTTATTTATCAATATGAAAATTGTAGGGCTAAAAATAATCAACGTGTAATTTCTAGTTCATTGGGCTCCACTTGATGAAAAATTAACTTACTAATTTTCACCAGTTTCCTCTGCTTAACTGACTAAACATAAAGGAGATGAGGGATGAAAAGGAGAGGGCGAGGTCATTTTTTAAAGACTAGCTTCCAAGCAAATCATCATGGATCTTATCTTGTGCAAGCTGTAATTGAAAGACCATCCCTTCAGTTACAAGATCTAGGTTCAGATCCCAACTCTGACTTTTCCTACTTGTATTACTATTGGCGAATAGCTTTACCCTTTTGCATCTCAGTTTCCTTATCAATAAAATGGGGGAGTTGGAATTCATTGTCCCTAAGATTCCCTTCTATCTCTATGGAGAAAAAAAAATATCATCCCCCACCCTCCACCCCTGATTTAATAAGAGTATTGAAGAAAGAAAAGAAATCAAAAGGCTTGTATTTTGATTCTAGATCTTATATCATGTTATATCAAGATTCATCTTTCTTGAGCCTCAGTTTCTTTTCTATTAGTAAGTTATCTCTATCATCTTTAGAGAATATGCTTCCCTTAGTTTATCCTCATCCTGTGCCAACAGTATTGAATAAGTGTGTCAAGGATTTCCTGTCAAATTTTGAATGTCTCATATTTAAGTCTAATAGTGTTACTATTAAATATATTTAAGTATGTAAGAAATATAAAAGTATCTATTAAGCACCAACTACATGCTTGGCACTGTGAAATAATATTCATTATCAAGCATTCATTTTGTCTTTGTAGTCTGGCATTTAATAGGTGCTATTGTTGAATTAAATTGCATTTTGGAGGTTGATAATTTTCAAGCAATTTTAACTTGGTATATCCAATTATATCTTTGTTTAAAAAAAACTATGGGTTTAAAGTCTAATAAGTAACATTTATCTGGGTACTTGTCTTTCCTTATTGGGTCATAATGATTAGTTTGTCAGAGCCTTACTAGATACTATTCAGAATTTCAGAGCAAAAATGACTAATAATAGATAATACATTATTGATTCAAAATCTGTGAAGGATGCAAGAAAATTATGGTTTTTGCCTCTTAAAAAAAAGAATTGAATAGAACTTCAAGACTTCACATATGATTTGGAAATTAAAATATATTAACTCCTCAAAAAATAGGCATTTAATCTACAATCAGCTTTACAATACTTTTCCAAGAAAAGACAGAGATATTTTCAAGCTTTTAAGAATAAAATATTATACTAGGGAAGGGGGATGGGAACAAGCCTTACTAAGTACCTACTATGTGCCAGGCAGGAACTATGCTAAGTGCCTTCAAATATTCTTAATCCATAGCAATATAGAACACAACAAATAAATTGCCATGTAACAACATAAAAAGAGGGGAAGGGCTAACATTTCAGAGGCAACTCTAGTAGAGTATATCCTAGAACCACAAAACTTAGATTGAAAATTTTTGATTTACCATATAGTATTTATATTATCTTGAGAATCTTGAACTAAGTATCCCTAAGGTTGCTTTAAACTCTAAATCTATGACACAGGCCTCACTGCACTGACACTGTAATGTGGGATAGAGTGGAAGTCAGACAGATTCAAGTTAAGATTTTAGCTTGAAAATGAATTTCACTGAACCTTGTTTCCTTTGACAATAAAATGGAATAGACTTATGACTTTTCAAGTCTTTCTGTCTCTAAATCCACAATCCAGTGACATTTGCTTGCTCTATATAATGCAAAAAATTATTATTTAAGAAAGAAAAAAAATAAGATATTGGATTATGGTGATTTGTTATTAAGGATTAATTTGGATTCAGGGTGGGGAAAAACACATTTTAGGTACATGAATTCCTAAGGCATGATCTTTCTTACTCATTTCTCTAATACTGCATTCCTATTTACACTCATCCTTCATATTGTCATATGGCACTGTCAAATACTTACATTTATTAAAATTAGAAATGCTTTTATTATCTGAGAAAATTATAATGTAATTGAGCATATCAGATCATAGAGTACTTCTCTACATTAAAGATATGTAAATATTGTGTTTGGGTACATAAGTGTCTGTATGTGTGTATATAATTGTTCTAGACTTATGATTTTTATCTATATGGAAATTTCCGGTGTGGAAGATTCTTATACTTGTGCAGATTGACAACTTGTCTGTACTTCATAGTGTCTGGTACACTAAGAAACTGAATAATTTTCCTATTATCACATAGCTAGTTTTCATTAGATATATGATTAAATCCATATCTTTTTGACTCCAAAGGTGGTCCTCCACCTAATATATTATTCCTTTATTCATATATATAGGTCTATAAAAATTAACATAATATTTTAAAAGTGTTCTAACCCAAACTATTTGACACATTTTTCAACCACAAATGAATTTTGTATATATGTATACAATGTATATAATATAAAGTTTACAACTCTTGTTTTTAGATGTCTCATAAGTTTAGTAATAAAATCTAGTATGTTTGCAAGATCTGCCAAACCATTTTAGACTTACAAGAGCCTTTTAAATAATGATCCACATACTTTTACTCTTAAATCTTTTTTTTTCTGAAGTCTATTATGTGAAAGCTTAAAACCTGTCATTTTTTTGACATTCAAATAAAAATCTTCATTATCATTTGTAAAATGACACCACTTATCTTTTTTACAATAAGGCAATTTGAAAAACTAAGCTTATGATTTTATCTGGAATCAATGGAAACCTTCCTTTAAAAAATATTGCTAAGAACACAGTTGGATGGTATAGTGGCTAGAGCACAAGCCCTGGAGTCAGGAAGGCTTGAGTCAAATCGGACCTCAAACTCTTAATAACTGTGGGATTCTGGGCAAGTCACAACTCCAATTGTCTCCAACACAAAAGCAAAAATAACAACAACAACAACAACAATGAAAAACCCATATTATTTCCGAGAGTTCCTATAAGGTATTATTTTGTTTTGTAAATTTGATTAAAATATTTCAAATAAAAATTAAAAGATTATTTTTAAATTTAACTTCAGTGAATAAAAATACTAAATATTACTTAATAATAAAATACTAAACTTCTTTTAAATCTTATTTGACCCACCTTCTTAATGAGTATATGTGTTTCCTAATAGTTCCCTGAAAAGTGTTTAAACATTCAACTTTGTAAAATTCTAAGGTGTAAATATTGTTGTATTAGAATATAATCATTGTTAACATAGCCTCTCCGCAAAGAGTAATTTTAGAAAATATATGGTAACTACATTAATATCTCAACCAAATAGATATTACTCAATTTGGTTATATAGCGTACCTACCATCCTACCAACTTATAGTTTTGCCTACATGGCAACATTTTAAACAATTTGAGTCTCCACAGACAGATAAATCTAACATTTTTAAGACATTATACCCTGAGATACAAATCTGTTTTTCTTATTTTCTATGAAACTGTGAGACTGAATCTATAGTAGCAGCCAAATGGCTTCTCTTTGGACATCAGTTTTGTAATCATTATGATGAGGATATTAGATTAGATGACATCTAAAGTCCCTTCTACCTCTAAATTCTATGATAAGTCTGATCAATGGAGATACAAATTGAATGTCTATCATTTGTTTGTGTCTGGACCTGTGATCCAAAAATGCAGGGAACTTTCAATGTGGAAATGTTGTTCCAAGAGCAGATCTACAAGTCATTTAAAATTAATAATCATAGAGAATTTTACAGGACACTGAAAGGGTAAGTGACTAATTCATGGTCACAATGTGGGAATATTTCAGTCAGGTGTTTGAATCTAGCCTTAACTGAGGGTAAAGCTGTAGCATTTACAGGCTACCATGTATTTACATGCTCATGTATGACTGTTTGAAAGACCATGCTGTCTTTCAATATCCTTGATATTTTGTAGACAAAATGATTGGTAGGTTGAAAGTGAACAATTCAACAACATGACTGACCTCAGACAAAGTCTGAGAATATACTTAATGCAGTTTTGCTATTAATAAAACATTTAGAAGAGGATATGAAATAATTTAATGAATTTTAAAAGATTAAACAATTGAAAAGAAAATACACTTCTGGGATTAAAATGAAATATGTATTTACAATTGTCTAAATTTGTATTACTTATTTTTACAATTAGGATGCTCTAAAAATAATCATCATTTCTACAAACTTTTAAGTAAAATTTGGTGAAGAAATAGTGCTTTTCTTCATTGCATCCATAGTAAGTATATGATAATTATGACAGATCTCATTGCTTCACAGCACTTGAAAATGATTAAAAGCACAGCAAAAGAACTCTAAGTAGTTTCACTGTGGAAATCTGAAGTATATTAATGAGACTAATTGCTTCATTATGATCAATTGCCTAGACTGGTGTTCCAGTGTGGATTAAGATCATAACTACGAAAAAAATAATCTTTGATAGTATTTTTGATAGAATAATATTATAGGAGATAGCTATGTAATAGAATTTTAGGGGTAATGCTTGAGACAGAATTGAAGTTTGGAATGTTTTCCATTGTAATTGACAATTCAAACAGTCATACATAAGGTTTTTCAATTTACAAAATTTTGGAGATATTTTAACTTTTCCATAGTATAGTTTAGAGTGGAAAAAAGAATAGATTTAAAGTCAAAAGACCTAAGTTTAAATCCTAGCTCTGCTACTTCTTGTCTGTGTGACCCCAATGAAGTTCCTTCTCTGGTCCTCAATTTCCTTCTCTATAAACTGTAAGTCATGACCTCTAAACTCTTAATCTTATATTACTATATCATATTTAATTCTGTTAAATGGCTTTACAGAAAAGCAAGACCAAATAACTTTACAATCTTATCTTTTTCCCTTTCTGGAAGCAGGTCACCCTATTTCTTCTTTTTTTATCATAAATACTACTCATCTCAAAAATGTCTTTATTAATTGGATGTACCCCTAAGAAAAAGATAAATCTAAAAAATATTATTCCTTTCTGTTGCTTTTTTGTGATTAAAAATAAATAATTCATACCCAATTTTAGATTTTTTCTTTTTTTTTTCCTCTTTTCTTTATGCATTTCTTGAAGTGAGTAGCTCAGCTAACATGGCCTTCTTGAAGAACTAAATTTCCAGAGCTATCTGCCTACTGAAAATTAAACTTAGTATTTCTGAATGATTATCTTATTATTTGTTCAAAAAAAGTATTTTTGAGCATTATAGTAGATATGTAGGGATGAAAAGAACTAAAATATATAGTTTTTGTTCTTTAAAAGAAGTGATGTTGGAGCACACATGTAGGGATGAAAAGAATTAAAATATATGGTTTTTGTTCTTTAGAAGAAGTGATGTTGGCCCAACTAGAGAGCAAACACTCTTTGAGGATTAGAGTGCTACATGAATAACAGCTCTTACTGTGTGTGCTAATGTGCTCTACAATATTTTTACTTGTTACAAAACATAATATGTAAAGAAATGATGAATATGGAGCACAGTGAATTGTAGAAAGTTACCTAAAGAGATAAAATTTTAGCTAAGTCTTGAAGGTAAAATATGTTTGGAATTGTAAGAGGGAAATTGGGTATTGAAGACAAGAGAACAGCATAAATAAATGTGAACAAAGATATTATACAGAGGAGAGGAAGAAGATTGAACTGGATAGAACAGAATGGAAGCAAAAAAAAAATAAAGTTGGTTAGGAATGGGAATGGGGAAAAGGATGACATTTTGAAATAGTAACATATAAGAAGAAAGGACTCAAGAAGATGGATATTAGATTATAAACTGTTAAGGACAGGGTTGGTGTGTAATTGTATTTTGTATAACAAAACAATGCACCTAGATACTTAATACATATTAGTTCTATTGAATTGAATAAATAAGAAAATTATGTGTAAAATAATTTGAAGTAGGGAGAGATATGAGTCATACAAACTTGTTCACTGGAAAGAAATGGTTTCAAAAGATTGAGTTCAAATCTCTACTCTGCCTCTTATTAGGTATGTCCCTGTGGACAAGTAACTTACCCTTTCTAATTCTCAGTTTTGTTGCCTAGAGAAAGGTGATAGTACTTGCATTGGTTACTTCACAATGCTTTTGTGAAGATCAAATAATATAATGTATGCAAAGCACTTTGTAATTATAAATTGTGTCTCGATAACAATTAATAGAAATTGGAACCCATACATATAATATAGATCTTACTGAAAACAACATAATTTAAAAAAAAAATAGTAAGCTGAGTCAGGAGGCCTATAATTTACCTTCTGCTCTACATTACTGGTTTTCTATATAACTTTGAACATGCTACTGAAATTCTCAGGGCCTCACATCCTTCATCTTAAACTCTCACATGGAAATGATAATAAAAGTAAAAATATATGAAATGTTTATTGTAGAGATCAAATAAGGAAATAAATGTAAAAATATTTTGAAAAATAAACTATAAATAATATGTTCTAATTTTCATCAAAGATCTAGGAAACCTTTAAATAATTGGACAAGGAAAAATAAAGCATACAATCATGTGTGTATGAATATATGAACACACATAATGCTTTGTTTACATTCAGAAGCTTCAAATATTTGACATCATGGAATTTGGATGTCCTAATTATCAAAAATTTGAATTATGATATGCTTAAAATAACCTACTAGTATATGACTTATTATAAGAATATGGCTTTCTAAAGATCAAACAATCAGGAAAAAGGGAGTAATACAACTCAAATACATGATTTTGTTTGACATTTTAAAAGTGTTTCTGTGGCATACACTCCAGTCTTGTGTGTGAGACTTTAACATATAGTGTCTAATCCATCAAAAATGAAGGCAAAATAAGGAAAATAATAATTTTTAGATTTCAACACCTAGAATAGAACTGTGAAATGATCATCTTGTTTTTTTTTCTCCTTCATGCCAGTGGTTTGAGAATGTTCAAATCAAAACACTCTGTTATTCATGTTGAAAATAAATCTCAATTGCTATTTATCATTTTTATGTATATATAGCAATTTATCATATATACATACACACAAATACATACAGATACAGATATATATAATACACACAGTTATGTCTGTATATATATATATGTGTGTGTGTGTATACATACATACATGTTATGTATATATGCTGCATATAATCCAAAATATGCATATGTATATATACATGATATATGCATGCACACTCACATTCATATACACTCCTAATCTATGTATTTCAAGTGCTAGAAGTATAGGGAAGCTAGTTGAAACCCACTTCTATCAATTTTTTTGGTAACCATATTAAGAAAAAATTTACTATAAAGTTTTTTTTTAACCTCAATTTATCAGAAATCAAATGTTTATTATTTGAAATTAAATATAAAAGAAGACTTTATGGCTTTATGAGTTTTTAAAATGTAGTGGAATTAAAAAAAAACCTTCTGGTGAATCATAAACTTTTTTTACAAAGCATCTGCCCAAATCATACAAATGCTATATGTCCTTTTGTATATTATATACATAATTTGGCAATTGTCTTAATTTCATCAAGCAAATATTTATTAAACACCTATTTTATAAAGCATTGTCTTAGATTTTTTTTTTCTGGGAGGATGCAGGATGATCAGCATAGAAGGTGAAGATCTTAGCTTCTTTGTCTTTTTTGCCTACAAAACAAAAAAAATTTTAGGAAAAAAATGAAAATTTCAGTGGACCATCTAATTTTGTCAAACCATACCAGCGTCAGGCTGAAATGAGACAATCTTTCTCAGTTGCCAGGATTACAAATTTACAACATTATACTTGGATGATTTCTTGACATCATAGGTTTATACTGCTAATGATTTTTCCAATTTTCTTCCATAGAGGTCCTTCTGTAGTGCTATGGTAGAAGAGCTGAGGATGTCTCTGAAGTGTCAGCGTCGGTTAAAACACAAACCCCAGGCCCCTGTTATTGTGAAAACAGAAGAAGTTATCAACATGCACACATTTAACGACAGAAGGTTGCCAGGGAAAGAAACCATGGCATAAAGCTGGGAGACCCAAATGCCCAAGCACAAACTGTCGTCTTTTTTTTTTTTTTTTTCCAAACAACCTTAGCGAGAATGTTTCCTGTGGAAATATGCAACCTGTGCAAAATAAAATGAGTTACCTCATGCCGCTGTGTCTATGAACTCAAGACTCTTGTGATCTAAGCAGTTGCAATGGTCAGACTCGATTCACAAGCACCATGGATCAACTAAGTTCTGCGGGGTTACACTGTTTATCATGAGTTCCACCATTCTTCCAAATGAATGTGATATGTGAGGTTGTGGTTGATTTCAAATGCAGTCCAGTGAGATTACAGGTTCCCTTGGACGTTCAGCTGTGGCCAGGAGATGGAGTATCTATGCCCAGTGGGGCAGTCATTCAAGGACTCATAAAACAAACAAACAAAAAAGACTTGGAATCAGCAAAAACTCTAGTGTAACAAGAAACAATATGTTCTTCTGAACTTCCAGATATAGAGGTGGTGAGGTTACTGGCCCCCAACTGCACAGTATAATAATCATCTGAATAGACAATATGTGTTTATTGGATGTGAAAAATATTGTAACACAAAGCAAATCTGAATTTCATAAAAAGAGGAATATAAAGTGGACTTGTGTCTGCTTTGTGGACTGTCTGTGTCACTGACTGAAATAAAAATGTCGGTAACTAAGGCAATAATGATTTTCTTAAATTCACCAAGCCAGGAATGTAATGTGAGACACCCCTTCCCAAGTAAAATGAAAAAAAAAATGCCAGCAAACAATTGACCTAGTTTTCCTGAGTTAAGAGAGTTGTATTTTGTAACCTTTCACTAATAAAGTGATTTTGTTTTAAATTGTGGAAAGGGGGAAATAAGGGTGGGATTTGGTGGTCACATGGACTATTGAAGGCTCACATTTTAGCATCTCGCGGTTTCCAGACCTTTGTTCCTGCTGCAAATTGAACTCAATGGAGCCTGTGCAGTTCTCAATAATAGTGGAAATGAGTTAGTCACCTACAAGAAGTGAGCAGGAGAACTTTTACATGGACTGCATTTATCAATACAGTCACAGTGTTAAAAATGAACAAAATTCTTGAGCAGTTTTTTTTTTTCAAAAAAAAATGTTCAGGTTATTTGTGGAAATGCAAGATTTCTATGAAAATAGTTTTTGTATGGAAATTTTTGTAATACTTTTTATCAACAACAACAAAAAAAAAACACGCATTGCCATCAGGGGTGTGATGCCAAGCATGAATGGTAGTGCGTGTGCATCACCAACGTTTGGTGAAAACTATTTTTATCAAGAAATGGAATCATAGAAGAGAAATATTTTCAAGTTAGATAATATAAAAGCTAGGTGCACTACCAACACTGCTTACCATGCTACACCCCTGGTTTCCACTAGGCTGATGACATACTGTAATGACCAATTGTGTGTAAATGGTAAAAGACACAGACCTCTTGACCACATTGTTATAACAGTTGAGTGCACACAGTTTGCTGTTTGAATCCAATGCACAAAATTAAAACAGAAATCATTAAAATTATGTCCATTTTACTTTTACTTTGGGCTCTTTGTTCTTCTGAAATTGCAAGTAAATCAGAAGCTACCCTACACTTGACTAGAAGAGAAATTCAGAACAGTCTGAGTGTTGCTTGGTATTCAGCTACTAGGGAAAGAGAAAGATGAAATTTATCCAATTGGAAACTATGACCAGATGGAGGAAGTATACCTACTGGCATTCACAACTCCCTCAATGTCTCCTTTGGTATTGATTAATAGTATTATAGATCCAGATTTTTACAACTGTAAGGAACCTTATAGGTCATCCAGCCCTAAATACCTCTCCCATTTATGAATGAAAAAAGTAAGTAGTAGAATGATGAAGTGACTTGTTCATGTTCACAGTCAGTTATTACTCTCTTAGGTACTAGAACTCTTAGGAACTAAAATTCTCAGTACAATTTCTTAAAGTCATTAAGTTATTGTTCCAAGTGATTGTGGTGGCCCTCTATCCTATGTTTGAGTGGGCACATCTTTCTACATTTATATGCCAATTTTCATTAAATGATGGTCCTGCCTCACTCTGGATAGGAAGAATTAATATCAATTTTTAGATTTGGTAAAGGTATTAATTTATTACCACCATTTTAATTCAATTTGATTTCTAATAGATTTCAATATATATATTTGAAATATATCAAAATATAACTTTACTTATTGTCTTTCTCAGAAAATATTTTACTCTTCTTCCTCTAGCTCATTGTTCTCTCACAAACATAGAACAACTGGAAATTCCACCATCAATTGCTTCTTCTTCAAAGTTTAATGCTTGTCAGACTTCAAGTTCTTTGAGATAGGGACCAAGATCTTAAAATTTATATATTCTACATTACCAAGCACAGTTCTATATACACTACATATGTAATAAATCCTTAACAAATGGAAGGGGAAAAATAGGAAAATAGATAAATGATGAATGGATATATACATGTAGATCAATGGGTATATAGCTATATTGATAGATAATTGAATATAAATCTATATCTAAAGAGATAGATGGATAGGCTGAAGGACCTATACATTTATTTTATACACTTATAGAATAATCCTTTTTCCATATGACAGCCATTCAGAGACTTAAATATAATGATCAATGATCATTCTCTCTCAAGCCTAATATTTATCTGCCATCCTAAATGACAATATCCACCCCACTCTCAAAAACTCCAAAACCTTTCCCTGGAATAGATACTGTCATTCATGTTAGCTTTTTCTTACCGCTTTGTATTAATCACAAATTCTATAAGCATGTCGTCTATATCTTCATTCTTATCCTTCCTAAAAATTGGTTTTTTATATATATATGTATATATATATATATATATGAAAAAAATATATATATGTACACACATATATATATATACATATATATGTATATACATATGTATATATAACAAGGAAAAGTTACAGGCCCTTGGATTATTATACTAGAAATATTTCTACAAATTGTCACTGGCTTTTTGAAGTTAATATTTAGTTTTGATCATTCAACCAGATTTTAAATCACCTTACGATGTTATCATCTCTCAATCTTGCCTATAAGAATTTCATGAAAGTCTCTGTCAAATATTTTGTCAAAATCTAGGCCAACTATAGTATATCTTTTGCATTTTCCAATCTGCTAGCCTAGTAACTAGATAAAAAAGAAGAAAGTTAGATTACTCTGGTAAATTGAAACCACTGACTAGATCTTTGTCATCACAGCTTGTTTTCTAGATGCTAGTTCATCTTTTCTTTAATGCAATCCAGAAATTCCTAATAAAAGTCAAACACAAAGGTCTACACTCACATACTCTCTCTCTCTCTGTCTTTCCTTCCCTCCTTCTATCCCTCTCCCTCTCTCTGTCTCTCTTTCTGTCTCTCTCTGCCTCTCTCTCTCTGTCTCTCTATCACTCTCTTTCTTGCTCTCTGTTTCACTCTGCCTCTTTCTCTGTATCTCCTTGTCTCTGTTTTCCTCCCTCTCTCTCTTTTCCTCCATTTTTCTGTTTCTTACCTCTCTCTCTTACATACACATATTAGTACTTTTTACCCCCATTTTACAGATAAAGAAATGAAGGCAAAAATGAGTTAAATGACTAGCCCAGTATTACACAATTAGCTAGTGTCTGAGGCTGGATTTGAATCTATGTTTTCCTGACTCCAGACCTGAGTCTCTCTCTGCTACATCACTTGGCTGTCCCTCTTAGTCAGTAAAGCTTCCAATCTTAGTCATTCTCATCTTTTCAATCCTTGTCTAATCACGAATTTAATCAGTATCAATTATACCATGCTAACTCTTGAAATTGTTCCCTTACTTCTACTCAACTGTAAGCACCACTCTAGTTCAGGACTTCTTACCTGAACAATTGAAATAGTTTCCTAATATGTCTCTTGAATTCAAATCTCTCACCACTCCAGCTAATCCTTTTTTCAAAATTTTATTTTATTATTTTTTAAATTACAAACATTAAATCTTCAATTGCCTACTCAATCCCATACAATTAAAGACTAATGAGACAAAAAAAAAAAATAAAAGAAAACCTTCATAAGTATTATTCTTTGGCAAGCAAAGCAAATTCTCCTATTATTCATGACCCCAAATATATGTTTTGTTTTCAACTTTGTGTCCAACCCTCCTCTATATTCAGCAGATAACATGCTTCATCATCATTTGGAAGTATGGCTGGTAAGTGTAATGGTTAGAACTTTCAAGCCTTCCTTAGTTGTTTTACCTATCATGTTATTATATAAATGCTTTGAAGATTTTTGCTCAATTCTCTTTGCAACACCTTATCCAAGTATCACTAGGTTTCTTTGAAATCATTCATTTTATCATTTCATATTATAACAAAAATATTATATTATATAATTATACAATATAATTTACTTAGCCATTCCTCATTAAAAATAGGCTAGTTCCTAGGATTTTGCAATTTCACAAAGAACTGATACATATATATATATATATATATATACATGCATATATATGCATATGTATATATGTGTGTGAATGTGTACATATATATATATTTTAATTTATAAAGATAAATTATACATACTATATATTTAATTTATATATTAATTTAATTTTCCCTCTTTTTTGATATCATTGAAATATTGGCTTAGTAGTGATAAATTTACTCTTTGTTTAAAGTATTTAGTGATGTTTTGGACAGGGTTCTTAGTTCCTTTTCAGAAAAGCTGAAATACCTGTTTCCTCAACAGATTTTTCAACGATAATGACTTTCTGTATCATCTTTTTCCATCTAATGGGCATGTTGTAGAGCCTCCAAGTTGCTTTAATTAGATATACACATTTCATTTCATTTCTGATCATTAGTGTTCTAGAGCACTTTTTCAAATGGCTATTGATAACTTAGTTGTTTTTTTTTATGTTTGTTTTTTTTGTCTTGTTTTGTTTTGTTTTGTTTTTTTGACAATTGCCTGTTAATATCCACTGAGTATCTATTGGAGAATTTCCAGTGCATTATCTGAACAACTGCCAGTATTCCTAAAATACAGGTCTTCCTCTGTCATATTCTTTTCAATAATCACTATTACCACTCCTACACATTATTATTACTCCGAATATAATCACATATAAACTGTTCTATCTGACTTTTCAAAACCTTCAGAACTTTGCCCTAACTTAACTTTACAAGTCTGGGTGAGTTGACTTAAACTTATACAGGGCAGCAGGTGTTCCTTACATAACAGTCTGCTCTTTATTAACCATTATTATTTTTTCCATGCACAGATATTCTCCATGGAAGAGAAAAGAGACACAAATAAAAACTGAGTAGTTCTACCTACTTTTCATCAACTATTATCACTGTTTCATCCAATAAAGTAGTTCATTCATTCATTGCCTTTTGATCGTTTATTCTCCAAAATAACTTTAAGGAAAAAAATATCCCTAATCATTCCTTGACAGCCTCAGTTATTTTGAACTTTAGTGACCTGGAAACTGTTCTTCTAGAATAATGATATTTTATGTTAATTTCTGTTACTTGTCCTTGCTCTTACTTTCTGCACAGGTCAACTTGAAGTTGTTTGATAAATTCTCTATAGAACCATATCATTTATCATTCTCATTTAAATACTTCACTTTTTCTTCTTCATCACAATTCTTTCTTTTTGTTTTATTTGTTAGATGCCCTGTAAAAAAATCTTTTTGATTAAATTATTCAGAATACATTTATTTTTATTTCCATTTTAAATTCATCTTCCAATAAATTTCATATTCAGCTGTGTATTTTTCATCTTTATGGTGCTTGAAAATTTTGCTAATGGAATATGCAAAAGGAAAAGATAAATCTTATAGAATTGTTTTTTTTGAAAGTAGTGAAGCAATCAGTGTCTTTTTCTTTATGAAAGTATATATAGTTGTGTAAAAAGAATATAGTTTAGAAGGCAGTATGAAATATTTGATGGAATATTTTGGAATCATGTACACTGGAGTTCAAATTCTGCCCTGGATTTTAACTAGTTGTGCTATCATTGATAAATCACCAATTATTTAACCATTCTTTACTTAAATTTTCTTTTTTGAAAAATGGATTTCACTAGATATCCTTTAATATTCCTTCCAAAATTAAATCTCTGATTTTATATATGTGTAATTCCCTTTTTATATGATAAATATGGAATTTTTAAAGAGGCATCCAATATATTAGGGATTATATTTTTCCTTGTAATTTGTAGTAGGAAAAACAATATAATTAATTAACTAAATTGTTAGCCGTAAATTATTCCATTTCCTAAAACATTATAATATAAGTATATATCTTTCCATATTCATTATATGTTTAACTGCACATAGAATTCAGGTCTTACTTTCCCATGCCAGTGATATCATTATTTATTTTAGTCTGAATTATGTTTGAATAATATAAGGGAAACATTCAGTTCAATATCATGTTTAAAATCAAGGGAAATTCAATTAATACCATATTATCAATTAATTGGCATTTAATTAGATAAGTGAACATAGGAGCAGGAGAATAAACTTGATAAAGCAATAGTTCTATCATTTTGTAACCAAGGATAAATACATTTCCATTTTCTGTGTTGGTTTTTTTTTTTTTTTTTTTAACCTATAAGTAATTGCTTTTCCATTTCTATTCTTTCCCACATTCAGGGAAGAAAAAAAAAAAAAAGAAAGAACATTTCAAAACCATTTAATTAACTCCCTAATGAAAGTGAATATGTCATCAATACTATTCCAGAAAACCTTATACACATTCCTGGAAAGGAGATAGTTTCTATTTTAGTATCTGTCAAATAAATGTTGAATTCTGAAGTCAATGCAATCTACACCCTAAGGGCTCAAGTCTAATTCTGAACACTCCAATTGCTGTTTTATATAGAACTAGTAAAATAACTGTTATAATGTAGGTAAGCACTTTCCTGGCTAATCAAGTTGAACTAGAAGAAATGTAAAAGGTCCTCCACTAGTTATTGTCTTTTACTTTGCTTTCAGGATTATTAAGTGAATCTTAGATAGGAACAGAATTAAAAGATCATCTTCCTAATTTTCTGCCAAAGGGAATTGGAACAATCAACAAGAGCGTTCAACCCCATTACATTTGCAAAATGTAATGTACAGAATAATATCACAACACTTCAAAGAAGGACAAATTCAATATTTAGGTCAATGTACTAAGTAAACTTCTAAGTATTTTAACGATGTTGAAACTCATGTTCCACAGCTAATTTGCGCTCTTCACTCTTTCATATCTTTTGAAGAGAATATCATTATACCAGGCCCATTTCTTTTAATATCACATGCGCCAGTAACCTTTGCTCTTTCTCTGCATATAGTCTGTTTTCCTAACTGCAATCAGTTAGATGACCAAAATGTACTATTCGTAATAAGGTGAATATGCATCCCGTATCATAAGAGATCAATGATACTTCTTGAAACCTTACTCCTACTAATGTCAAATTGGTAATTAATAAGATAGTTGATTATCACTGTGGTCAATGCTTAATACATATTTGTTGACTACTAAATGCATATCACATTAGCAATGACTCATGAATAATCAGATTAGATCATTTTTCATTATCAAGTCTACATCAGGTATGCAATAAACATTTCTTGCTTGGAAGGGAAAGAATAAGTGCATTTATGTTTATGTAAAGAGGCAGATGCACAGGTAGAGAGATTAAACATAATTTAAACATGAATCCCTTAAGATTATTTTTATTTCAGTTAAAAAATGAATTAGATTTACTCTTGATGTAACAATAATAATATATTTTTATAAAATAAAAAATAAGTTATATCTCAGGCATCAATGTATTGCCCCAAAGTATTTTCTGGGTATTTACTTTATGAAATATTAAAAATATATATAATTTTTAGGCTTCTCTGATGTAGAGATTCCTGAATTTGACCATTGAAAATAATCCCTGAAATAAATCTCTTCTCTTCTCTCTCTTTCTCTCTCTCTCTCTGTCTCTCTCTCTCTCTCTCTCTCTCTCTCTCTCTCTCTCTCTCACTCTCTCTCTCTGTCTCTCTCTCTCTCTCTCTCTCTCTCTCTCTAGCTTACACCCCCCACCTTTCTTGTAAGTTTATTTTTTATACACATTGTTTTATGAATCATGTTGGGAGGGAAAAATCAGAAAAAAATAGAAAAGCCATGAAAGAGATTAAAAAAAAAAAAAAGTGAATTTAGCATCTGCTAATTTACATTCCGTTTCCTTAGTTCTTTTTCTAAATGTAGATAGAATTCTCTTTCTTGTCTATTGGGATTGTTTTGGATCACTAAAACACTAAGCACCAAATGTTTCACTGCTGATCATCTCACATTCTTGCTGTTAGGATGTACAATGTACTCCTGATTCTGCTTGTTTCACTCAGTATCAATTCATGTAAATATTTCCAGGCCTTTCCATAATCAGCATGTTCATAATTTTTTAAAGAACAATAATATTCCATTACCTTCATATACCACAACTTGTTCAGCCACTCCCCAATTGATAAAACATCTACTCATTTTCCAATTCTTTGCTACAAAAAGTGCTGCTACAAACATTTTTGTACATGCGGGTCCTTTTCCCTCTTTTAAGATTTTCTTGGGATACAGACCCAGTAGGAGCACTGTTGGGTCAAAGGGTATGTATGCACAGTTTTATAGTCCTTTGGGCATAATTCCAAATTGCTCTCCAGAATGGTCAGATCATTGCACAACTTCACCAACAATGCATTAACATTGCAGTTTTTCCTGAAATTTCTCGATTAAAATTAATTAGCTTATTATTGTCCAGTGAAAATTTAATGCTATTCTTTAGCTGATATTGCATTACACTTAAATCTGAGTAAAAATTATTTTAAAATAATATATTAGCTTCTTTTATTGCTAGAGGTTTGCCTAGAAATGCATTTAAATTTTGTGTATAGATGTATGTAAATAATTGTAGCTATTATAAGCTGGAAATAGTTTGGGGGAAGACTATCTCATCTCAATTCTCACTCACACTAAAGCACCATTCCCCAGAGAAACATTGTCCTCTTATAAATGCTGTTGATATGATTTCCATTCCAGTATATACTCCATAATGTCAATTAATTTTTTACATTATCTCTGCTATATCATATTTCATGCAGTGATTAGCAACTTACTAATCAATTTAACCATTTGACACGGGATTATTTTTTTAGAAAGAGATCTTTATTGAAAAGATAGATTAAAAATATAACAATGAAACATTCCATGACATTAAAGCAGGCTCTCTCACCACTTCATCCCTAGTAGTGGGAAAGATAGATTTTGCATCTCAACTTTCCTGCTTCACTTCCCATCCACCCTCTCAGAAAACTATTGCATATAATAAATATTTTTAAAAGAAAAATAAGAGCCAAACTAAGAGAATCTGAAAATATATTAATATGCCACATCCATGGACTTCACACAATGTCAAAGAAGTAGAGTGGGAAGTGGGTTCTCATGTCTCTTCTTTGAAATCATGTTTGTTCTTTGTAATTTTGCAACAATCATTTTCCATTATTTTCTGGTTATTTCTTTCCTGTTTTGTGTTGTTGTTGTTGTTGTTGCTGTTGCTGTTGCGTGTGTGTATACATACTTTTCTTGACTCTGATTACTCTTTTCTTAATCAAATCATCCTTCTTTGTATTCATTACATAAATCATTACTTATGGCACAACAATATTCCATGACATTCATGTACATAATGTTTACCCTTTTCCCAATCAATAGCCATTCACTTAGTTTTCAATTCCTTGCTACAACATAGAATGCAATAAATATATTGGGATATATGATGACTTTCTTTTTATCAATAACTTCTATAGGGTATAAATTTTATAGAAGAGTCTCTGAGACAAAGGCCATGGACATTTTAGTTATTTTAATTCCATAATTCCAAAATGTTAAGTAAAATGCTTGAAGTGATTCACAATATTTCAACAATTTGTTAGTGTGCTTGCCTTACCATGCACCCTGTCTAATACTGATTATTCCCATCATTAATCATTTTTGCCATTTGCCATTTCTCAATATGGGGTAAAACCTCACATTTTGTTTTGTTTTGTTTATTTTTTGAAACTAATTTCTCCATATGAGTGCTCATAACTTATAATTCCTCTTCCAAAAAGGATTAATTCATATCCTTTGGAACACTTTTTCTATATATATTTTGGATACACACACATATACACACATATGCAGAGTATGTGAGCATTTGTAACTATATATCTATCTCAAACTCTTATCTGATAACTTTAAAAAATTATTTTAGTGCTTTATATACATTACAATATCTCTCAAAAGTTCTCTTCCCCTCATACTCATCTTCCCTTCTGTTTGTTATTTATTCCCCTAATTTTGGACTTTTATTTATTAATTTTTTGTTTCTTCATTTTATATAGTTATTTAATTCTTACTCTTTGTGTCTCAGTTAAGTAGTCAAATTAAATCCCACTACTCTCTCCCTTCAAGTATTTTTGTTTTCTTTACTTTTTTTCTCTAAAAATGACTTTTCTTCCCTTTCATTATTTATATTCTCTTTCTTTCTATTTTATACCTTTATCATTTGATTCTTGGTTCTTAGGTCTATTATCCCTTCCTTATTCTATATATCTTGTGGAAGCAACATTTCTATTTTCTTATACTTATATTTCCTCTGCATGAAGGGAGAGATAGGAAAACTGAACTCTGTTGCTTATTAATACAGAATGATGGATGAGAAATGGGGCAAGTGGGTTTTCTGGTAGAGACCACTGTGGAGGTAAAGGAACTGCTGAATGAACCCCAGAGAACAAACCTATGATTGTGGTTGTGAAGCTTCATTACAACTTGGGGATTTCTGAGAATTACTTATGGAATGAATGCTTTAGGGCAGGCTTCTTAAACTTTTTCCACTCGTGCCTGTTTTTCACCTGAGAGATTTGTATGCAACCCAGATATATAGACACATAAAATAGATATACAAATAAAACTTTACTGAATTTACTGAAAATAAATCATAAAGAAATTTATTTTAAAACAATTCTTTGATATATATAATTTTACCAATTACTAAAGATAAAAGCAAATGTGCATATTAACAAGATGAATGTGTTTGTTTATTCTTACATAAAGAAATGCCTTTTAATTGTGGAAATGTATATAGAATTGCACATTTTTAATACATATGTTGGACTACTTTCTGTGTAAGGGAGGGAATGGGAGGAAGAAAGAGAGAAAAAAATTGAAACACATGGTTTTGGAAGCGTGAAGTTGAAAACTATGTATGCATATATTTGAAAATAAAACATTAAGAAATTTAAATTTTAAAAAGGGAAAAAAAAAGAAATAAATCTTGGCAGAATATTTGAAACATTTTACTCTTGCCAAATTTTTTGTAACCTCCCCATATGGGGTCATGACTCACAATTCAGGAAGATTTGTTTTACAAAACAACAGTTAGTCTTGTCTGATATTAGTTCATCAGCCTCTTCTTAGGGATCTTGGAGTCAGTGTGTAGAGACAACTAAAATTATTTTTACCTTTTTCACATGATTCTAGTTTTAGTGAAATGTGAGGGATTTTGAAGTCTAGAAAAAAAATATTTTCTCCATTTTAATTACATGATTTGAACTTCTTTAAGGAACTAATCTTTTTTTAAAAAAAATAATAATAGCTTTTCACTTTTCAGAATACATGCAAACATAATTTAAAACATCTACCTTTGAAAAGCCTTATGTTCCAATTTTTTTTTCTTCTCTCATCACCTACCTTCTCACCTAGATAGCAAGTAATCTAATATAGGTTAAACATGTGCAATTCTTCTAAACATATTTCCACATTTATTATGCTATGCAAGAAAAATCAGGGGAAAAAAGGGTAAAAATGAGAAAGAAAACAAAAAGCAAGCAAGCAAACAGATAACAACAACAAAGCTGAAATTTCAATGCTGTGATCTACATTCAGTCTCCATTGTTCTCTCTCTGACTGCAGATAATTCTTTTCCTCAAAAGTCTATTGAAATTGCCTTGAATCACCTTGAAAAGACCCAAGTCTATCACAAATGATCATCACATAATCTTTTTTGTGTTTGTGTGCACTTGGTTCTATTCACTTCACTAAGTATAAGTTCATGTGAGTCTTTCCAGGCTTTTCTGAAATCACTCTGTTCATCATTTTTATAAAACAATAGTATTTCATTACATTCATATACCATTACTTATTCAGCCATTCCCCAATGACATCTACTCAATTTCCAATTTCTTGCCACTACAAAAAAAGGCTGCTAAAAACGTTGTTGCCCATGTGGTTTCTTTTCCCTTTTTATGATTTCTTTGGGTTACAGACTCAATAGACACTACTGGGTCAAAGGTTTTATAGACCTGTGACCATAGAAAGGTACCTAATCTTGTAGCAGATGCACAAAGCAATTGCTCCCACCAAGTTCACATGTGAAATTGTCAGTGGATGAGTTTGTTATGGAAAAACATGTCTCACTCACTAGATCTGATTCATTACTCTAATGCAGTCAAAGAGAAGCAAAGAGGAAGGTGCACAAAAGAGAGAGAGAGAGAGAGAGAGAGAGAGAGAGAGAGAGAGAGAGAGAGAGAGAGAGAGGGCCCAATGCTTCTCTTTGACTTAGAAGATGAGAGCAGTTCTTCCTTATTCAGATGTAGCCAGGGTGGAAAGAAAGATATTGATTGGCCAGTTAGCAATTTTTTTTGTATTCATGCATGTTTCCAGGTAGACATATTGTCTAATACTCTGTCTTTGACACACAGCAGAAAGGGAACATTAAGAGAATGCCTGCAAATACCTCAAACAGCTAATGAGAAGACTATGTTTTGTAGATCATTTTAACATTTTCATAATGATTAATATCTCATTCCCCAGGATCCTTTCAAATATATATACACACAAACATATATATATATATATATATATATATATATAAAGTATCTATTATATGTATATATATATATATATATATATATAATAGATACTTTTTAGTTATATGAACCTGGCCAAGTGAATTAATCCTGTTTGCTTCAGTTTCCTCATCTATAAAATAAGCTGGAGAAAAGAAAATTCCATTATTTTTTGCTAAGAAAATACCATATGGGTTCACAAGATATTGTATACAAATGAAAAATGGCTGGTCAACAGCATAATTTTAAAAAACTAAGAAATATTTAAATATAAACATCATGAAAACCAGTTTCTATAACTACATGTCCATGTACTTTACTCTTTCCTTTCCTTAAGATTGTAATCTACCTCTCCATTGTAAATATAAAGGACCTACTGGAACTTGGAGAGTTTTTTTTCCCCCCAAATAGCCTTTACTTATATCATGATGGCATTGCTGACAAAATCAAGTTCTCCTCAATTTATATCTTTTATTCTCTCCATTTTAATCTCTATTCAAATGGAACAGTGATAGAATTAAAATGCCTATTTTCTCCAAAACAAGGCAAATTTCAACCCCACTCAGATGCTAATTCTTTGGAATCTTGTTATTTTATATGTTCATTCCAGACCTTCTCTTGAAATGCAGACTTGTATCATGTATAGAAATTTGGAATTATAAAAGCCAAGGTTTTTCTTTTGCTCAAGATACTTGCTAACTGCATGACCCTGAGAAAGTCACCTCTCTCAGTTTCCTTATCTGTAAAATGAGAAGATGGAACTCAGTGACTTCTGAGTTCCCTTCCAGCTTTAAATCTGTGATCTTCTGATCCTCCTCACATTGAAAGGATGTAAATTGAGTACACAGACTTTTCTTCAGTTATTGCCTCATTTCATCTTGAACAGGGTACCTTCTTTTTCACGCATATATTTTTTTAATGTCATATTTTCTTAAATAATTCCTTGCTTGTAATCGATTATACCCAGCTCCCATTTACCATGTATCTCTCATTATTAATTATTTAAAAGTTGTATTGATTAATGAAATGCAGTTGTACAACTCTGGTAAAATATTAGAATTAAAAAAAATAAGCATTGTTTTCATGGAGAAGTTCGGGGTCATCAAAGAAACTTGGCAATTCAGTCTAATTTCCTCTTCCTGTTTAGTTCTGCACTCAACTCCTTGTCCTTTTTTTCTGAGATAAAAAAATATATTAATAGCTATAGATGCCCATATACATGCTTATGTTTATATATATATATATATGTATATGTATACACACACACACACACACACATATATATATATATATATATACATATGCATAAGTATATATAATAATTTGCACAATACAAATATGTGTACTCTGGCCAATAAGTCAGGACAATAAGCATTGTTCATCCTTTTGGCTTTTGCTCTGTGGGTGATTAGCCTGTACTCTTTTGAATGCTTATAGATTTCATATAGGAAGCTTTGCAAATTTTTCAGGATTTCTTATAATCAGAACAATTTTATCTGCAAACAATGCTTCACTTACAATAGAGAATTCCTATTCAATTTGGAATTTCAACTTGATGTCCTGCTTGATACTCCTTTGACATGGTCCTTTCTCCCTTGTTTTGTCCTTCTGATTATTAATAATTCCAGTCATCACTAGATTATCTCAGTTGTTAAATTTTTCGAGGACTCTTACAATTTTAATATATGAATAGGAGACCTCTTGTCGAAAGATAGATATTTTATTTTACTGAATCTAAATCTTTTTCCTACACTCAACTAATGATAACAATAATGAAAAAAAGATGAAAATACTATGCTTTAATCCATGGTTTCTCTCCATAGTTCTCTGTATGGATTCATATGACACTTTCCCTCAGAAGTCTATTGGAATTGTCTTGAATCACTCCATTGTTGAAAAGACTGTATTTAAGTCCAATAGGGTTAATCATCACATGATCTTGTTGTTATTGTGTATAGTGTTCTCTTGGTTTTGCTCTCTTCACTCGCCATCAATTTATGTAAGTCTTTCCAAGTTTTTTCCTGAAATCAGCCTGCTCATCATTTCTTATTGAACAATAATATGCCATTATATTCATATGCCATAACTTCTTCTCATTCAACAACTTAGGACCATTCACTCAATTTCCATAATCTTGCCATTACAAAAAGGATTGCTACACACATTTATGTTTGTGTGGGTGCTTTCCCCTCTTTTATGATCTCTTTGGGATCTAGAGCTTGCAGGGACTGCTGTATCAAAAGATAAGAAAGCCCTTTGTGTATATTCCCAAATGAGCTCATCATTTCTTAACACAGTAGTATACCATAGACATTCTCCAATTGATGGATATCCCAGCAATTTCCAATTCTTTGTCATCACATAGAGAGGTGCTAGAAATATTTTAAAACTATTGGTTCTTTTCATTTCCCCTCTAATCATTTGAAACTGACCCAGTAGTGCTATTGCTACATCAAAGCATATGGGAACTATAATAACTCTTTGGATATAATTCTAGATTTTTCTTCAAAATGGTCAGATCGATTGACAGTTCCACCGTCAGTGAATCAGTGTTCCAATTTTTCCACATTCCCTCCAACATTTGTTGCTTCCCCTTTAGTCATTGTAGCCAATTCGATAAGTTTAAATATTAACTGCATTTCTCTAATCAATAATGATTTAGAACATTTTTCACAAACACTATAAATTATTCTGATTTTTTCATTGGAAAAGTGCTTATTCATATCCTTTGACCATTCAACAGTGGGAATTTAATAAAGTTCCTTATGTATGTGAGATATTAAGACCTTTATCTGAAAAACTGTATATAAATATTTCCCAATTTTCTCTTTTCTTTCTTTTCTAGTTACATATCTTTTAGTTATAAAAAACCTTTTTTAACTTAATGTAATGAAAATTATCCATTTACTCCTCTCCTTCCTCCATATCTTTTATTTATTCATAAATTGTTTACCTATCCATCAGTCTGATAAGTAAAAGGGATCTTTTATTCTAGATATATATTTACTAAAATATATATGATGATAAAGATGTAGTTTACTTTGGCATATTGTTAAAGAAGAGATGGCTATTCACTTCTAATACCTTTATCAAGGATTAACAGGAATGTGCATGTTTGTGTTTTTTTGTTTTTTTTTTTAACTGACATTTTTAGTAGAAAAAGGCATTTAGGATTGGAGAATTTGTTTTTGTTTTCTCAATGATCTTTTAAAAATAATACATCTAATTGTTCTCACCCTCTTTTGTCATCTCCCCCTCTTTTGAATATCTCAAAAATCAGTTCCTCAAAATTATGTTACTTCCATTATATCACCTCTCTGCAAATAATTGCTTCAGTGTTGCTACTTTGCTCATTGTCATTCTCACACACCATTGTTGCTTCTTTCATAAGCACATCTTAGATTATTAATTTAGAGTGAATTTAATCATATTACTGTCCTTCATTGTGCAAAATTTTTGTTATAAAATCTTTGAAGAACTGTTCAATCTTTCTTCTGTTGTTATTCCATTAAAAAATAAATATTGAAGATAATTCATTTTGCTCAAATCTTCTGTCAAACTTTCTTTTAGTTTTTTTTCTTCTCTTCTCTCCTTGGTAAACTAACAGTTGGTAATTTTCTTTGTCCCTCTCTGTAACTACAAGGAAGTTTATTTTCAAACTAGTATTTCCTTTTATCAACTCTTTCTTCTTACTTAGCAAGTAAGCCAGGTATTTGATGACTAGGGTGCTTTTAATAACCATTTGATCTCATCTTAATGGTGATTGGTTTATATTGGCTGAACTTTATGAATTTTTGCAATTATAATGAAGATCTTTCTGTCTATGTTCTATTTTTTTTTCCATATCAATTCGAGTCAGTCAGGTGGAAATTGTTTAATCAAATGTCATATGTCTTTTTTTTTTTTCCTTTTTTCTTCCTAGATTCACCTTTGGTTTGATTTTTGCTCAAAAAAAAAAAAAAAACCCAACAAAAAACAATGATCTAATTGTATTTGGACATCTGATTCAGGAATGGCACTCATATTAGTAATAAGTAGTTTCATGTCAATTAAGCTACACAATTTAATTTCTGTGATATTATTCAATATTGATCATATTAAGCACCTTCTGATTCTTTTCTTTACAAAGAATATTCACAGTGTATAGTGTCAGGTTTTCAAGGAGTTTATGAAGCTTTGATCTCTTTTATTTCTTATTCTAGTTCCTTATTTTCAAACTTTTTTTGCCATAATCATCTGTTCTTACCTTTATATTAAAGCATCAAACTATGTGGAGATATAATTAGTATGACTTTATAGAGAGTTTCACAGAATTTCTCTAACCTTTATTATCTACACTCAATATTAATGAACATGGATTATTATTATTTACAAATACTTATCATGACCACAGAAATAGGTGATGATTAAATGCCATCTAGCACAAGGCGTCTTGTTGCTTTTAGTTGCATAGTAAAATCAATTCTCCCAATTCTTTGTTTGCTTCTCTTCTAAGATATCATGAGTCACCCTTTCATTTAACTACAACTAGTTTCATTCTTTTTATTACATTTATAGAGTGAATGTCATTATTAATACAATTCACTTAGTCATTGATAAGATTCTCAGATTTAGGCTATTCAGGCTAAATTAAAGTTTTATAGACATTAATATATTGTTGTTGACACTTTCTGTACTTTTTTTCTGAAACTAACTCACTTTCACTGTAGCAGAACAAAAACAATTGTAAGGAAAGAAAACAACATCCAACGAGGAGATATTTGTTTATTTTTCTTTCCTTTCTGGGCTGATAGGAACAAGTTCATTATGAAAATAATTCATAATCCCCAAAAAACCAAATATGTTTATATCCCTAAAAAAATCACAAAACATTTTAGATTTCATTCATTTTTAGTAGTAGACAAAAATTTTGACCTCATTTTTTCCTAGATAGTCCTTCCTCTAATGTTATATGTGCATAATATTACAGTGAAAGGCTATTATGGCTAGAAGGAAGAAAAATATAAACTGAATTCACTTGCCATGAATTTGTCAATAAATATTATTTCCGCATTTCTTCAAGTCCCATTCTGTGTTTCATAGCAATATTCAAGCTCATGCAGAATTTTCATATTACGACCTTTATAATCAAGATATATAAAAATTAACTAGAGATTATGCTTCACAATGCAACTAGATGAGACCTCTAAATGATTAATATATGAATGTTTTTATTTATTGAAAAAAATCACTTATGTTCATTATTTGCTTAATGATCAAGAAACTGACATATTAAACTTGAAGAACTAATTAATTAATTAATGTTGGATAAACATTAATGTTACTATTAAATATAGTTCTGACTATAGTCAGATATAGACACTATACCTAAAACAAATATCTACTTCATAGGATCTTTTCACATATATTGTATATTAGTCTTTTGGGAGAAATGTTTGAAGTAAAATGTAAAATAATTGTCCTTTTGAATCTCCTTGAATGACAAATGTTTTTTCAATTCTATTTCCAAATCACATCAAGTTTTTAAAATGCAATCAAATCATGAGCAAGTAGTTGGTGAAAGAGTTCATTACTTCAATCTCCTTGAATTCCTTATAGCATGTTCACTTGATTATTCATAATGACAATTGTCCCCTTTTCCTTTATTATATTAATTATTCTTTAAAAATTCTTCAGACTGAATTACAGCTCTCCTCTGGACCCAAGTACATTTGATACTTGATTTGCAATTCATGACTTAAATCATGGGCTTCTCTTGAAATATCTAGATATTTAGTAGCCCCAGTGGTCTATTTCTTTCCTTTTAACTTATTTTCCTGTAAGAAATTTACTCAAAGATTTCCTGAGAAAATATATTTTTGGGATAATTAAATGAACTAAAGACAAAGGATTCTGAGCAATTCAGAGCTTATATAAGCTAGCTTGCTAGCTTATTTTATGTAAGTAATTTCCTTGTTAAACCTTAGTTTCTTCATATGTGAAACAGCATATGGGAAGGGAAAGGTGAAGAACTGGATTAGATTATTTTCTTTTAACTCCAAATTCTAAGATTCAATATATTTCCAGATATTTTTATTATTATTTTTAGCTTGATTTAAGACTTTCCCCCTAATATTCTGACAGTCAGTTCACACACTACTAAGACATATAATTATTAGCATTAATCAGCAAAAACTCAGGAAAGAGAAATAAATTGATCTAAATAAATGAAATAGAAATGGTATTACTTCTTCCTTCCTTAAAGACTTTAGCCTTTAAATATAAAAGCATAGTTCCTGAATTATGTTTTATTTTTATTACAAACACCAGGTATCTATATTGAAGACAATGTTGTTCTTTATATCCTGGAAAAAAAAAAAAAGTTAGGTAAACAATCATAGATAGTAAACCTTAATCATTATTTCCTGACTGATTTAAACTGCACAAAACAATCTTAAATTGAAATGGAAGAGATATTCCCTCAACCCTACCCCACACTCCCCCAAAAAATCAGCCTAGGAATTAAAATAAAGAAAGAATGCACTTGATAATCAAATGAATTCAAAAGCCAAGCCAATGCTAATTGGCTTTGAAATAGTACTTCAGGGAGGTAGCTAAATGGTACAGTGAATAAAGCACTAACCCTGGAGTCTAGAGGAGTTGTGTTCCAAGCAGGATCAGATACTTAACACTTAAACATTTACTAGCTCTGTGGACTTTGACAAGTCACTTAATCCCAGTTGTACTGGGAAAAGAAAAGAGATAGTACTTTAGAATTTCAGAGTGGTCCCTAGGACTTTTCTGATTTTTGTCTGACAACAAGCCTTTAATTTTATTGTCATATACAGAGTTTAAAAATTAGGTTTAGGAGATTAAATGACAAAACATTATACAGTTAGTGTCAATGGAGAATTTTGGACTCAGTTCTATCCTTACCCAAAGTCCTATACACTTTCTACCACACTCTGACACTAATAAATGGGACAAGAAACATAAGGATGATTTTTATGTGTCCTCAGCAACAACGGATATTAGATGTATTATCACCAGTGAAGTCAATAAAAAGAAAGATTCTCATTTTCCATAGTCCTTACTTATAGTGTATATAGAATTAATAATAATGGCTTATATTATATAAAGTTTTATATCTCCCTTGATCCTCACAAAAGCCTTAGAAAGTAGGTATTATTAGTATTCATATTTTACAGATGAGACATCCTCATTAATATTCCCACAGAGTAGTAGTTCTCACATTTTCTGCAATTTTAAGTTAGTAAAAATTTGCTCATGTTTTCAAAATGTATCATTTTGAAGATAACCTTAAAATCACCTAAACATTTAAATTCCCCATCACGTTCTAAAATGCTAGGTTGAAAAAAGGCCCATTATAATTTCTGTTAGAGTAACTAGCTCCCCATTTCAGCTGTTCCTATCCCAATTTCTCTTACAAATTTTGTCACTACTGGGTCAACTACACTTGATTTGGAATACTTCATGGATCCACACTTCTAAAATATTACTACTACTTCTCATTATTATTATTATTAGTAGTAGTAGTAGTGTTAATGACAGATATTTATACAGTGATCACTTTGTTCCAAGCACTGTTAAATGGTTAATAAATAACATCTTATTTGATTCTCACAATAACACTGGAAGGAAGATGTTATTTTAAAAAGGAAGAAATTGAGACAAACAGGGGTTAAGTGATGTTTTCAGTGTCATAAAACTAGTGTGTGGGATGAATGCCAGACCCCCTTTCCCAAATTAACTAATGAGAGACACCTTCAGGTATAAAAAGAAAGCATTTATTTAGTCCCTGCAGGGAGAGGTGCAGGCAAGCATACCTGGGAGCAATCCTAGCTCCTAACATTTGTTCATGGAACCTGAGGAGCTTCCAGCTTATGGGGATTTAAATAACAAAAGACCCAAGCCTTTTCAGTAGATAGACGAAAAAGACTTAATTGTCTGCTTCCTGTGGGTTATGTCACTTCCTGTAACTTCTCTGTCTGACTTTGCAGCTCTGGGAATAGGGACCCTGTGACTTAGGCCTAGTCTCAAACTGATAAAACGTCCCATTTACTAGGAAGTGTCTCAGACTGCATTTGAACTGATATCTTCCTATCTCCAGGCCTGATGGTGTAACCATCAAGCTATCTCCAGAAACTTATAGGCCTCTACAGTTGCCTTTCACTTTAATAGAGGCAGGTGACACAATTAGCTCAACACAAAGGCATCTATTGTTTTGTCATAGTTAGAAAAAGAATAATAGAAATTATCATGGACATAAGCATATTTTCTCACATATTCAAAATGTATCAATGCAAAAAGCTGAAATACAAATACAGTTCAGTAGGATACTTGTAAGTAATGTTACCAACTGAGTCAATTCTTACCCCTTGTTTAGTAAGGCCCAAATGTCCTTTTTCCTCTCATGGTAATCTCATGTTCCTTCCCCTGAGTGCAGTTTCCCTCCTGGGTAATTCTTCAATTAGGTTCAGTGACCTGGTTTCTTTTTTAACTTCTGACAACTTGGGATAACTCTAAATCCACAAATTTCATCTAATCTTATCTTTTGATTCAAGGGGGCTAATGATTTATTGGACTCGGT
Organism: Sminthopsis crassicaudata; assembly: GCF_048593235.1. Taxonomy (NCBI): domain Eukaryota; kingdom Metazoa; phylum Chordata; class Mammalia; order Dasyuromorphia; family Dasyuridae; genus Sminthopsis; species Sminthopsis crassicaudata. The sequence goes on along the minus strand of NC_133620.1, from coordinate 204,651,951 downwards.
AAAGAGAAATAACTATCTTTCCATCCCAAGAAGAAAGGTATAATTCCTTCTCAAGAGGTATGTTGTTCTCCAAAAGCTTTCTTTCCTTAGTGTTCATCTTTATTGCTTCCCTAGAAAGTATCTTACTATAAAAATATTTAACAGAGATGTGACTTATCCTTTCATCAGCTAATGGCTGTCTTATCTCTAAATATATCAAGCTTATTTGATGATAGAAGATTCCAAAAGGTTGAGAAATGAGCAAGAAGGGAAATATAAGCAAAAGAAAGTAGACAGATTTTTTTTTTCTCTAAGATTTTGACTATGAAAAGATGAAGAATAGAATTATTTCTTGGGAATGATAGAGGAAATTTTGACATGTTTATAATTAGGAGAAAAGAAGCCAGGAGAGAGAGGTGGGGAGAGGGAGAGAGAGAGGGAGGCAGGGAAGGAGAGGAAGAGAGTGGGGGAGAGGGAAGGAGGATGGGAGAGGGAAAGAGGAGGGAGGGAGAGGGAAAGAAAGACAAAGACAGAAATAGAGACAGAGACAGAGACAAATGGAGACAGAGATAAATGGAGACAGAGATAGGCAGAAAGAGACAGAAACTGAGGCAAATAGAAACAGAGCAATGGAGATACATTGGCTGAGAATATAGATGGGAAGAGAAAGGAGAGACTGAAATCAAAAGAGGTAATGATTAAGGGGGGGTGTTAATTAGGATGGGCTTTATGATGTAGTTAAGCTGTAGGTTGTGGGAGAAATTGAAGCTTTCAGGGAATGTTTTCAGTTTTCTCAGTGAAGTATGAGGTAGAATCCTTTGCTGCAAAGAAAAGGGGAAAAAAGTGTAGGTAATAAGAAAAGAAAAAAAATACCATGGAACTTATGATAAAAGATCAATTATGGAAGAATGATAAGAAATAAAAAAAATACCATACTAAAGTGGGAGTGGGGTGGTACAGTTGGGATTAGATAAAATAAAATTGTAGATTAATCAGGAAGTTTGTTTGACTTCCTCCAAATCAGAAGTAAGGAAGAGACAGAAATCAGATAATGGGAATAATATGGGTTTAAGGTTTGGAAAATATGATTGGAAGATATGATTGGAAAATATGAAGTCAGGGGAGGTAGGAATTTAACATTGGAGGACAGTGTGAAGTAAAACTGACTGATAAAATGAAGCCAGAGCATGGTTGGGGTGCTGAGGAATGGAAGGGGTGAACATAATAGTAGGATGAAAAATGGGTTTAGAATAAATGAGATCTAATTTTAAAAGAAGAAGAAGAAGAAGAAGAAGAAGAAGAAGAAGAAGAAGAAGAAGAAGAAGAAGAAGAAGAAGAAGAAGAAGAAGAAGAAGAAGAAGAAGAAGAAGGAGAAGAAGAAGAAGGAGAAGAAGAAGAAGAAGAAGAAGAAGAAGAAGAAGAAGAAGAAGAAGAAGAAGAAGAAGAAGAAGAAGAAGAAGAAGAAGAAGAAGAAGAAGAAGAAGAAGGAGAAGAAGAAGAAGGAGAAGAAGAAGAAGGAGAAGAAGAAGAAGAAGAAATGAGGTCTAGGGAGATAAAAAAAAAAGAGAGAGTGGAGAAATATAGACTAAACATAAGTGTAAATTGGAAATAAGGAAGAAAAATACAGTAAGGAGTATTCTATCCAATTAAAAGCTTAGTCATATTCTCCTCAGAAATTTATTAACAAGGCAATGATTACTTGTGATTTGGTAGATTAACTCAGAACTCTTCCTCTAAAGAAATTTCTGAAGAAAACTTCACATATCATATCACTTTGAATCTAAGGGTATTTTAAAATGATCTGAAGAGAAGGCAGATTAAGTACACAAGGAATATGGAAGTCAGACTATATCTAATCCAATTATCTTATAAATAATTATAGTCTTAAATCAGTGGAAAAATAGGGTCACTGAAGATTTCATTGAATTATTCTCATAAACATTCTTTCACTCAGGTAATTTGTTTTTTAGTTTCACTAGGAAGTTGATTGAAAGACAGGAAAAAATGGGCAATGCTCTAATATATTACATATTATCTAATATATTATAAGTCCATATATACAGGTGATATTGGAGTTAATGCTAGATGAAAAAAAAAAAAAGATTGAAAAAATCCAAATTCAAACTTTCTTACTAAAAAGAGGTCCAGTCTGAGAAATGTATGCTATATATTTTTCTGAGAGCAGGTAAGAAATTAACAAATATTTTCTAAAATACTGGGGGAAAAAATTAGTCCAGGGAAGGGTATCTTAATGTCATCAGGGATAGGTTCAATGACTCAATATGACTTGTTAAAGCAATGAACAAAAAAAAATTTCCCTTAAATGATCATTTCTTTTTTTTTTTTTTTCTCTGCAGTTGATTACTGCATCATATATGTGATTAAATATATTTTCTTTCTGGGTGCATCTTTTTCTGTTAAGCAAAAGTTTTCTTCCTTTGTCTTGAAAACTGTTGTTTAATTGACTGTCCTGATTATGATTTTTTCACCTGATGACTCATCTTAATTCTGGTCTCGATTGAGTTATTTCTGAACCTGTCTCTTTCTTACCTTTTTGCCTGAGTTGGTAAGAAAACACTGATACATTTCTATGATCAAAGAGAATTTTGTTAATAAACAAAATATCTTCCTTTGTTGGTATTTATTTCTGCCCAACAACAATAACAAGAAAATATTCAATAATTGATAAGAGTTAATCTTCAGTGCCTATAGATGTCTAGAAGTGTTCCACTATATTTGCAAAAAAACCCAAAAACCAAAAACCAAAACAAAACAAAACAAAAACAAAACCTAAAAATCTCCAAACATTTTACTGTGCTAGGACAAGAATAATGGCAATGGGAAGGCACTAGAGATGTTAACAATTGTCAGATTGGTTTTTTTTTTTTGTTGTTGTTGTTGTTTTTCCTTTTTGTTCTTTTGTTATGAGTCCTCATGGCCTTCTGGGTAGGAAGGTGAGAAAATGATATAAAAAACAAAAGTATTCCTAAAATTGTAATGATAAATGAAAAAAACAAAAAACAAAACTTTAGAACAAATTGAACATCAAGCTGTAATAGGCCTCAGTGAAACTATTGAGCTACCATTCAAAAATTAAATCTCATGTTTAATAATAAGCAAAGAGCAGCTTATCTTGTTTGCTTGTATGTTTTATAAGACCTACTTTTGATATATGTTGAAAAGGAAGGATGTTTCCCCTATATAATATTAATGCTGCACCCACTGAAAAGGTCTGCAGATTCTATACAAGCCTTTTGAAATATGGAGGCTTCTGTGCCTCAAAGATAATATGAATGAGCTCTATTCATCATTACCAACAATTCAAAACTGAGTGCTGAGGTTGTAAAGCAACACTCTACCTCAGCGAGTGGTGCTGAAAAGGAATGATACAGATAAGGGAACAGGGACAAACTCCGACTTTAGGGAAAATTGTCAGCAATGGTATCACCAGGAAAGAGACAAGAAAGTCATTGTTAGTGCAAACTTGTAAACAGAACCAGAAGAAAAAGAAAAGGTTTAAGCAGGGATAACAGTAGGAGTCATATTATCAACATAAAATTTATTGTCCTGGAAGGGATCCTTGGAAGAAGCAGTCTAATTCATCCATGAGCCCTTCATACAGGATCATACTTCTGATATTCTAAAAAATTGAGAATCTACCTGTCCCTTTAGCAATCTTGGGCAAAGTCATTCAGCCATATTCTGCTTCTGTCACATACTTATTGCCTTTGTGATTTTGCCGAAGTCATTTAAATATTCAAGTCCCTAAGCACTTCTCAAAGCTCATAAAAATAAATAATTCTACATTTTAATATGGCTAACTGGTGGCAGAATGCAGTGTCAATCCTGGAATCTGGAAGACTCATTTCCCTGGGTTCAGATCTGGCCTCAGACACTTACAAACAATGTGATCCTGAGCAAGTCACTTAATCCTGTTTGCTTCAGTTTCCTCATCTATAAAAGGAACTGGAAAAAGAAATATCAAACCATTCCAGAATTTTTTCCAAGAAAACCTCAAATGCAATCACAAAGAGTTGAACTTAACTGAAATGATTGGACAACAATAAATATTTTAATATCATGTGTATTTGAAAAATGTGAAACCCTATTTTCCTTAAGGAAAAAATAATCTATTCTGTCACAGAATTACACAAGTTTAGAATTGAAAGGAATCTTAGAGATTATTTAATTTATTAATTTATTATTTGTATCAACAAAAACAAGTGAGAGAACAGCAGGTAAAACTCCTTTACAATTGTAGCTCTTACAACTTTATCAAATATATGCCGTTTTTATTATCTTGATCCTTAATTACCATGAGAGTTCTCCTATTTTACTGCCCTTATCTATAGCTTATAGACCAAAGGCACAGGTGATTTCTTCTAAGTAATGTTTAGCAGTGGTCTGAATTAGTGTAAGGCATTTTAAAAAATTTATTAAGTTTCTATTTACCAGATATATGCATGGGTAATTTTACAACATTGACAATTTGACAAACCTTTTTTTCTAATTTTTCCCCTCTTTCCCCCCGCCCAGATGGCAGGTTGACCAATACATGTTAAATATGTTAAAGTATAAAATTAGATACAATATATGTATACATGTTCAAACAGTTGTTTTGCTGTACAAAAATAATCAGACTTTGAAATAGTGTACAATTAGCCTGTGAAGGAAATCAAAAATGCAGGCAGACAAAATTAGAGGGATTGGGAATTCTATGTAGTGGTTCATAGTCATCTCCTAGAGTTCTTTTGCTGAGTGTAGCTGGTTCAGTTCATTACTGCTCTATTGGAACTGATTTGGTTCATCTCATTGTTAAAAATGGCCACATCCATCAGAATTGATCATCATATACTATTGTTGTTGAAGTATACAACGATCTCCTGGTACTCCTTATTTCACTCAGCATCAATTCATATAAGTCTCTCCAAGCCTTTCTGAAACCATCCTGTTGGTCATTTTTTACAGAACAATACTATTTCATAATATTCATATAGCACAATTTATTCAGCCACTCTCCAATTGAAGGGCATCCACTCAGTTTCCAGTTTCTGGCCACTACAAAGAGGGCTGCCACAAACATTCTTGCACATGCAGGTCCCTTTCCCTTCTTTAAGATCTCTTTGGGATATAAGCCCAGTAATAACACTGCTGGGTCAAAGGGTATGCACAGTTTAATAACTTTTTGAGCATAGTTCCAAATTGTTCTCCAGAATGGCTGGATGTGTTCACAATTCCACCAACAATGTATCCATGTCCTAATTTTCACACAGCCCCTCCAACATTTTGCATTATCTTTCCCTGTCATTCTAGCCAATTTGATAGGTGTGTAGTGGTATCTCAGAGTTGTCTTAATTTGCATTTCTCTGATTAATAATTACTTGGAGCATCTTGTCATATGGCTAGAAATAGTTTAAATTTCTTTGTCTGAGGATTGTTAGTTTATATCCTTTGATCATTTATCAATAGGAGAATAGCTTGATTTCTTAAAAATTAGAATCAATTCTCTATATACTTTGGAAATGAGGCCTTTATCAGAACCTTTAACTGTAAAAATGTTTTCCCAGTTTATTGCTTCATTTCTAATCTTGTCTGCATTAGTTTTATTTGTACAAAAATTTTCAATTTAATATAATCAAAATTTTTATTTTGTGATAAATAATGATCTCTGGTTCGTCTTTGGTCACAAATTTCTTCCTCCTTCACAAGTCTGAGAGGTGAACTATCCTATGTTCCTCTAATTTATTTATGATCTCATTCTTTATGCCTAAATCATGGACCCATTTTGATCTTATGTTGGTATATGGTGTTATGTATGGATCCATGCCTAATTTCTGCCATACTAATTTACAATTTTCCCAGCATTTTTTGTCAAATAATGAATTCTTATTCCAAAAGTTGGGATCTTTGGGTTTGTCAGTAGATTGCTATATTTGTTGACTATTTTGTCCTGTGAGCCTAACCTATTCCACTGATCAACCAATCTATTTCTTAGCCAATACCAAATGGTTTTGGTGACTGCTGCTTTATAATATAGTTTTAGATAAGGTACAGCTAGGCCACCTTCATTTGATTTTTTTTTTTCATTAATTCTCTTGAAATTCTTGACCTTTTATTCTTCCATATGAATTTTATTGTTATTTTTTTCTAGGTCATTAAAATAGTTTCTTGGGAGTCTGATTGGTATAGAATTAAATAAATAAATTATTTTAGGGAGTATTATCATCTTTATTATATTCACTTGTGCTATCCAAGAGAACTTAATATTTTCCAGTTACTTAAATCTGACTTTATTTGTGTAGAAAGTGTTTTGTAATTTTGATCATATAAATCCTGACTATCCTTTGATAGGTAGATTCCCAAATATTTTATACTATCGACAGTTATTTTGAATGGAATTTCTCTTTGTATCTCTTGCTGTTGGATTTTGTTGGTGATGTGAGATACATTAATTTAAAATTGATGTAGACAAAATAAAATAATTCGGGGTTTATCTGCCAAGTCAAACCCAAGAACTATATGAACACAATTGCAAAACACATTTTTGTAAAAATAAAATCAGATCTAAAAAATTGGAAAAATATCAATTATTCATGACTAGGTCAAGCTAATATTATAAAAATGACAATTCTGCCTAAATTCATCTACTTGTTTAATGCCTTACCAATCAATCTGCCAAAAATTATTTTGTGTAATTAGAAAACAATATCAAAATTTATCTGGAAGAACAAAAGGTCAAGAATGAAACAATTAATGAAACAAAAAATCCAAAAGACGGTGGCTTAGTAGTGTCAAACCTAAAATTTTATTATAAAGCATCAATCATCAAAACTATTTGGTAATTAAGAAATAAAATGGTGGATCAGTGAAATAGATTAGATACATACAACATAATAATCAAAGCATAGACTTACATCTTACACCTCCTTCCAAAATAAGGTCAAAATGGGTACATGATTTGGGCATAAGCAAGTTAGGAGAACAAGGGATAATTTACCTATCAGACCTTTGGAAAACAGAGGAATTTATGACCGAAGAAAACTAGAGAACATTGTGAAAGGCACAATGGACAACTTTGATTACATTAAATTAAAAAGAGTTTGCATAAACAAAACCAGCAGAAACAAGATTAAAAGAGAATTTCAAAACTGGGAAAAAGATCTTTATAGCCAGTATTTCTGATAAAAGCCTCATCTCTAAAATATATAAAGAAATGTGTCAAATTTATAAAAATACAAATGACTCTCCAATTGATAAATGGTCAAAGGACATGAACTTACCAGATGATGAAATTAAAGCCATTTTTATTTAAATGGAAAAATGATCTAAATAACTATTGAATAGAGAAATACAAATTAAAACAACTCTGAGGTACCACACAACACCTCTCATATTGGCTAAAATTACAGGAAAAAATACTGATAAATATTGGAGTGTATGTGAGAAAACTGGGACACTACTACATTGTTGGTGGAGTTGTGAAATGATCCAACCATTTTAGTGAGCAATTTAGAACTATGTCCCAAAGATGATAAAACTGTGCATACCCTTTGACCCAGCAGTGCCATTAATGTGTCTATATCTCAAGAATATCATAAAGAAAGGAAAATGACCCACAGGTACAAAATGTTTGTAGCAACTCATTTTGTGGTAGCAAAGAACTGGATAAGGAGTGGATATCCATCAATTGGGGAACTGCTAAACAAGTTGTAGTATATAAAGATAATGGAATATTAGTGTTTTAAAAAAAGATCAAAAACTGATTTTAGAAAAGCTTGGAAAGATTTACATGAACTGAATCTGAAAGAAACAAGCAGAACCAAGAGTACATTGTACACAAAAACAGCAAGAATGTAAGACAATCAACTATGAAAGACTTGGTTCTTCTCAATGATTCTGTGAGCCAAAGCAATCCAATAGACTTAGAACAAAAAAATGCCATCTACATCCAGAAAAACAATTAAGGAGACTGAAGTAAATCAACACATACTATGTTCACTTTTTTTTTTCTTTTCTGTTTTTTAGTCTCTCCCATGGGTTTTCTCTTATGCTCTAATTTTTCTCTCAACATGATTCATAAAGTAATGTGTATTAAAAATAAATAAACTTACTAAAAGAATAAAAGCAAAGTATAAAGGGTCGTCAGATTTTGGGAGATTGATGCAATATTTTTGGTCAGCATTCTTAAGGGTGTTTTCATTTTTACCTATTCATATTAAAATAATGTTCTTATAGTACCAGATAAAAGAAGCTACATACTACACTAATTAGTTGAATGTTTTGATAAGAGAAGAATGAAATCATATAAGAACGTTGAATTCTGAAAGTGATGATTGTTGTTTTTCTGATCTGGCATGTGTGTGTATGATTGTGGTTGTATATGCTGCCTAGATTAATATCAGAAGAAGATATAAAAGTGACATACACACACAAAAAACACACACACACACACACACACAGAAATGCTGTTTTATATTAGAAAGAAGGAAGCAGTTGTAACCTAAACAAAATCATTTTTTTTAGTTGTACATACAGATGATATGATATTTTGTTCATTTATGAAGACAAAAACTTAACCCCTATCCATTCTCTTTTTCTATTTCAGGGTTATGAATTTTATAAAATTTAAATAAAAGAGAATTTAACTATTTCAGCAGAATCGGGCTTGTAGAAAGTAATCTAAAACAAAAAGGTTTTCAAAGCCTATTAAATAAAATCCCAAAATTTAGTTGAAAATATATTGAAATCTACTTAAGGATGTCAGTGGAACTATCCTGAATGCTAATGATCTAAATTTAAACAGCAGTAGTATTTTAGAAGTATATATTGAATGGTGCATCAAATTACAAATTATCAATGAAAACTTGTAGGATAAGAAGACAAGAGAATATGAGATGATATGATATAATATGATTCAATAGATACTTATTAAACAGCTACTATGTATAAATTCATTTTGTTGGGTAGTGTTAGGTAGTAAAATTTAAAGAAAAAGCTTTATAGATATACATATGCATATAACATAATATATTATGTGAAAAAACTATAGTTATGTATATATATATATAAATACATATTATATATACATATAAATGTATATATAATATGAAAAGCTTTAATAGGCTAGAGCTAATGAGGATCATATAGTGGCTTAAGTCTGGTATTTGTATACTCTTAGGTATTTGATAATTTAACAAAATGAGTTTTAAACTTCATAAAGAGGCAAAGAAATTCAGACAGGAAAAAAGATATTTGATGAGGATAAATCCTAGATTCAGTACATCTCTACTATGCTGGTCTTGGTCATGCTTTCATTCTGTAAACATATGCCAGAAAGAATTTCACTGACTCCTTTTGTTTTGGTTGTTTTGGCATCAAGGCAACAAAGAAGTTTTATCATTGTTCTTAATTCTCTGAACCCATTAAACTTTAAAGATGATTTTTATATATTTTAGGGAAAAATAACAAATAAATATAGCTTTAGAATATTCTCCCACCCCAAGAGCATTATAAATTTTTTAAAAAGGAAATTTTAAAAAAAGTTAATTTAATTAAGATTTGGTTTAAATTCTATTTCTGTGAGCCAAAATTGGGGAATAAACAATGAATCTTTGTAACTGTTCACCTCTGTGCAACCATATATGCCATACACATTTCTCTCTCACATACAACTAGAAGAGGAAACACCATTATAGGCTTAAATGATTCCAAAAATTTTAGTAATATATTTTTTTTTTTAGAAATTATAAACAGATATTTTTACTATGCAAAAGAAAACATTGAGAGATGTCATAATAAGATAAATAAGAGAAAAGAAAAATCTTTTGAAACATCACAATCTATTGAACTAAAATTTATTGAAATGATTTTTTTTCCCCTTTGCTGATAGTACTTATCTTCAGAGGCCATAAAAATAACCACACAATAACCACACCATTTATTTAAACTTACAGTTGAGTAAAATTTGACCATGAATGAAACATCATCATTGAACCAGTAAGTATCCACAAGATGTGAAGAATAACAACACTAACACAGTGGTCCTCAAACTTTTTAAATAGGGGTCCAGTTCACTGTCCCTCAGACTGTTGGAGGCCCGAACTATAGTAAAAATAAAAACTCACACTCTGTCTCCACCCTTCAGCCCATTTGTCATAACCCGATGGGCTGCATAGACAGCCTTAGTCTGCCACATCTGGCCTGCTGGCCATAGTTTGAGAACCCTTGCATAAGAGATTGATAATGTATTACAAGGTAATTTCTACATAGTATCAGAGAAAGTAAATAGTTAAAACAATAATTTTAAAAATTATTTACAAATTTTTCAAGTCTAATTTCTCATTTAGAATTTTATATCCAAAAAGTGTCTTAAATTGTGTTTTGTGTAGACCTTCTTGTTATTTGGATTGAGGTGCAGTGAATTGATATCCATCTTCTCTCTTTCCATTGTCCTCCAGAGAAATGGTATCATTCTCAAGAAGAAATTGTGACCATTAAATCATTCTTTAAAATTCCTATAAGCACATACTAACTAAGAAAATCAAATATTATCTAGCAAAAAAAAGATAGATTTCTGGAAGCCAAGACAGTAGAAAAAGCAATAAATGTCAGTTACTCTCACCTATTCAGCTCCAAACAGCTATATAATAGCACCCAAAAACCAATACTCAAGAAATAGAACTCCAACAGTCTGAGGGACAGTGAGCTGGCCCTCTATTTAAAAAAATTTGAGGACCACTGTGTTAGTGTTGTTATTCTTCACATCTTGTGGATACTTTTTGGTTCAATAATGATGTTTCATTTATAGTCAAATTTTACTCAACTATAAGTTTAAAAAAACTTATAGATAAATGGTGTGGTTATTGTGTGGTTATTTTTATGACCTCTTTGAAGATAAGTACTATCAGCAAAGAAAAAAAAATCATTTCAATAAATTTCAGTTCAACAGATTGTGACACTTCAAAAGATTTTTCTTTTCTCTTATTTATCTTATTATAACATCTCTCAGTGTTTTCTTTTGCATAGTAAAAATATCTGTTTATACTTTCTAAAAAATAAAATACATTACTAAAATTTTTGGAATCATCTAAGCCTATAATGGTGTTTCCTGGTCTAGTTGTATCTGAGGGAGAAATGTGTGTGGCATTTTTCCCCTTGATTAAAAAAAAAAAAAAAAAAAAAGGCCTATAACTTCCTATTGATTGTATTTACCTTTACTCTTAAAAATACTGGTGAATCATTTCCTGAAACAATTGGATGATATATTATCCTGTGTGCCAACAGATATCTACTGAATTCTCCTGGAATACTCAGCATTGTGCCATGGGTTTTGAATAACTGGTAGTTTCTTATTTGTGCCTTCCACAAAGAAAAGCAACATAAAAACACATTTGTTTGATGGAGCAAAACAATAATAGCTGAAGAGTGTAAAAGGGGAACTTGATATTGACTCATGAAGAACAAATAATTTAGACTCAGAGCATTTTAGAGTACAAATGGATGTTAGAGCTTTTATTTTGGCCACTTAACTTTTTTTTTTTTTTTTTAAATATATATCCCTTCTATTATAGAGGGCAAGCAGATGGTTGCCTGTGCAAGTGATGTTATTGCTTCACTGGGGCCAGAGAGATTTTTATCTTTGCTGGCACAAAATTTTGTTTAGCTGAATACTTTTCCCTATTCTCACAGTCCCTACAAGAGTCTACCCTAAAAAATTAGGGTCCTTGTGGAAAGACTTCCTAATAGAAACACCACAACTTTTTTTCTGGCTTATTTAATTAATGTACACAATTTAATACAGTGTACACAATAAAACCATTATAGGTTTTACATCTTGAGATAAAATAATTAATTCCTACTTTTCCCACCAATAATGGGGCTGAAAACATTAGGGTTTGTGACTGATTTCTGATATTATTGCCTGAAGTGCTCTTCATAAAAATTTAGGTCAGGTGTTCATTGTTCAGTAACCAAATACATTATCCCCAAATGATTGCCTTAGGTTGTGTTAAGAATAGTGCCTCATTGGAATTTACCACCATTTCTACAGTGAAGAAATGTATCCTTATCCTTATGTGGGTAAAGGAATATAGCATTGATGACAGAAAAGTGAAAAGAAAATAGAACAGGAGATATGGGATATACTGGTATATATCTTGTCTGACTTTAAGGATAATTATCTAGTCTTCTTTGTCCAGATGGAAAATGGTAGCAGGAATGTTGATTTAGAGGATGATGCAAATCTCTTTCATGTTCCCCCTGGATGCAGACAGGATACCACACATGTTCACACCAATGCATTGCATATTTTTCTAGGCTAAGTCTGTCACATGCACTGATAAACTGTGTGGTTATTGGCAGATATATGAATAAAACTAAATCCCACTGACAGATGTCAGGGCTGAGGAGAATACCTTAAAAGTCAAAGTCAACCTTCAGTTCAAGAGAATTCCACTGGGATAGATTCTAGTGAATAATTTGACATTTCTGACAAGAGATTCCAAAATGAAAGAACAGGTCTGCTAATGATTCTATACTAATTTTTATTTTCAAAATTATTCATGATGTTAAAATTAGTTCTATCTGGCTGCAGTACTGGCTTTTGACTTTGCAGTATTCTACTGTTGTTTAATACAGCAACAGGGGTGCTATGCCATTAATCTGTAGTATCTGGGACTGGACAACTATATTTACTTTTAATAAAACACTTGCTAAAATCATTAAAAATGGTTTGTTTGAATTTTTTATTCAAAAAGTAAATTAATAATGGGGACAATCATGGGTTTCTTATAGAGAACTTAATTAGGCCATCTTTTTTTTCAATTTAGTATAATTAAAATAATAATATTATAATAAATAACACATATAATATAATAATAATAATATTATACTCATCCCCAAATGAAGATGTGATCTCATCAGTTTTATTTTTTCCCCTCCAGTGATGTTGATTGTAATCCATAGATGCCCATTCATCCTGTGTAATTCTTTATCCATATCTTCTCATAAATTTACTTTTCAGGGAACACCCCAGCTTCTGAGTGCCTTCATTTTCATCTGGTATGATAGCAAAGCACCATTTAAAATTAAGTTATAGATAGGTAGAGATATTTTCTTTCAGATATAGCAATTTAAAAACACCTGATATCTACAGGAGGAAGTTGGGAATTATATAGAGACAATCTTCCAAAATTTAGCTGAATGCTGTTTTCACTCTATATTTCCACTCTTATTTTACTACCTCAAAGAACTGAACTTCCCCAAGCTCCTCCCCCCGCAGAAGAAAAGTTGATGTGGGATTACTACATTTCCCATCTGATCTTCCTTAAGAAATTAAATCATTAATACAAAGAAATTCCCATTTTCTCTTTAGAATTCTGTTTTTTAGGAACTCTTATTAACTGTTTCTATTCTTCTGGGGTAACTTGCTTGGGAGTATATAGACCTACAACATACCTTTGCTACTCTTTTCTCAAAGTTAGAGTCCCTTGGATTATGAGAATTATCAATTCACCTTTTAAAAGCTAAACTTTGGGGGGCAGAGTCAAGATGGCGGAGAAGATACACCCTATTTTGTGAGCTCCCTTCTTCCCTCATTACCAATTAGTTAAATCAGCATCAAAAATAACGCTGGACTGATAGAAACCACAAGGACTGGAAGCACGACTTACCAGCTGAATAGAATCCTGAGTTTCAACAGAAAAGGTTGGTTCCCAGGGGAGGAAAAAAAAAAGAAGCCAGCACAGACGGTTGGGTGCTAGCACACTGCGCTGATCAGGCTGGGGAGGGCTCTGGGATCAGAGAAGCCACTGAGATAGAAGAATCTGGCACAGGCTGATAGCTCTTCTCTGCTTATAAAACAGCAGTTCAGAAGAGAAATCAAGCCACTTTAAAATATAAAGCGAGATCCTAGATCCACCCCAATCCAGAAGTGACCTAACAGATCTCGACACTGCAATTGTAGCCAACTTTGGCTGTCCATGGCTTCATTTGGGGGTAGTTAAGAGCTTGAAAAACAAGGACATGGCCCAAGGCAACATCTAATTCGCACAGTGCCTGGCTTGGCTGGAGGCTGTGGAACTCAGCCACAGAAGTCCCAGAGAAGCAGAACCTTTGAAATAGGGACCGCGGTTTCTGGGCAGACACTTCCAGTTTGAGCTCAGGGGCTTTTCACGTCAGTTGCTGAAATCCACGCCCCACGGGACACATTGGCTGGGCTTTGTGTCACCTTTACTGTTCAGTCTTAAACCTCAGGGAAGTCTCTAGGACACACAGTGGAGTGCTTCACTGGGCAACCTTCATATCCCAGCCTCAGCCGTACTAATCACCCCTGAGGCACTTGCAGGGAGGGGGAGGGGAACTCTCTCCCAGAGCTTTCTCCTAGCTCAGGCGCAGGAGCCATGGCATCCATCTGGTCTGGGAGGAAGCTGGTAAAGAAAAAAATAAATAATTTCTTACCCCAAGAACTGACCCCAAAAGATTTTTTAAATATGAGTAAAAAGCAAAAAAGAACCATTGATTACTTCTACACAGAGAAAGAGCGGGTATTCAACCCCGAGGAAGTTAATAGCAGAGAGTCTGCAGATAACAGCATAAAGGGGAACGATACCTGCCCCCCATCACATAACTCTCTCCTACAAGAGACTATTAAAAAGTTAAGAGAGATTGAAGAAAAATGGAGAAAGGAAAGAGAAACTATGATAGAGAACAACAATGTTCTGAAATTTGAGTTGGAAAAATAAAGAATTCACAGGAGATTCAGGGAAACAAAATTTGTGAATTAGAAAAGGTTAAAAAATCACAGGAAAGTAGGATTTCTGAATTGGAAAAGATAAAAAATTCTCAAGAAAGTAGGATTTCTGAATTGGAAAAGATAAAAAAGTCTCAAGAAAGTAGGATTTCTGAATTGGAAAAAGAAAATAATTCTCTAAAAAAAATTAGGGAAATGGAAAAAAATTCAATAGAGCAAAATAATTCATTTAAAAACTCAATTGGGCATATACAAAAAGAACTAAAAAATGTGAATGAAGGAAATAACTCCTTAAAAATCAGGATGGAACAAATAGAAATGAATGATTCATTGAGAAACCAAGAGTCAGTCAAAAAAAAAAAAAAATGAAAAGCTGGAGAATAAGGTCAAATACTTACTGGGAAAATCTATAGACCTGCAAAAGAGATCTAGGAGAGGTAATCTGAGGATCATTGGACTTCCCAAAAACTATGACCAAAAAAAGAAGCTAGATTCTATTTTACAGGAAATCATCAAAGAAAACTGTTCAGAGATAATAGAAACAGAAGGGAAAATAGGCATGGAAAGAATTCATCAAACACCTTCTGAAAAAGACCCTAAAAACAGAACTCCACAGAACATCATGGCTAAGCTGCAGAACTACCAAACAAAAGAAAAAATATTGCAAGCAGCTAGAAAAAAGCAATTCAAATATCAAGGGGCCACAATAAGGATCACTCAAGATCTGGCTGCCTCCACATTAAAAGATCGAAGGGCCTGGAACCTGATATTCCGAAAGGCAAAAGATCAAGGATTACAACCAAGAATAAACTGTTCAGCTAAGTTTAGCATTTTCTTCCATGGAAGAAGATGGTCATTCAATGAAACAGAGGAATTCCATTTGTTTCTAAGAAAAAAAAAGACAGACTTAAACAAAAAATTTGATCTACATCCACAAGACTGAAGAGAAACAGAAAAAGGTAAAAAGAACTCTTGAGAACTGTATCTCTGTAGTGGATATATAGAAAGTCAGCATGGATAACTTGATTTTACTGATATAAAAAAAAGGGGGGAGTAGTAAAGGGAAAGATAAAGTATCAGAAAATGGGGAAGGAGTGATAAGAAGAAGGAAACTACATCCCAGGAAGAGGCATAGAAAAATATACCACATCTGAGGGAATTTAGAGAGGGGGTGAAGCACTGTGTGAATCTTACTCTCATCAGAGTAGGCTCAAAGAGTAAATAATTGACATATTTGTTTTTCAGAGAATTCTTTCTTACCTCATGAAAAAGTGGGAGAGAAAAAAGAAAAAGGAAAAGTGGAATAAGGGAAGGGTACAAGAAAAGGGAAGGAATTTGGAAGGAGAGGGAAGGGATACTAAAAAGGGAGGGCTGCACGTCACAAGTGGGGTCTATAAATTAAATATTGGGGAAGGGATTCAGGGGGGTCAAGGGAAAAAAGCATAATCTGGAGATAATATGATGGCAGGAAATACAGAATTAGTAATTTTAACTGTAAATGTGAATGGGATGAATGCTCCATCAAATGGAGACAGATAGCAGACTGGATCAAAAGTCAGAACCCTACATATGTTGTTTACAGGAAACACACATAAAGCAGGGAGATACATACAGAGTAAAGGTAAAAGGTTGGAGCAGAATCTATTATGCTTCAGGTAAAGCCAAAAAAGCAGGGGTAGCCATCCTTATCTCTGATCAAGCAAAAGTAGAATTTGATCTAATTAAAAGAGATAAGGAAGTAAACTATATCCTGCTAAAAGGTAGCATAAATAATGAAGCCATATCAATACTAAACATATATGCACCAAGTGGTATAGCATCTAACTTTCTAAAGCAAAAGTTAAGAGAATTGCAAGAAGAAATAGACAGTAAAACTATAATAGTGGGAGATGTCAACCTTGCATTCTCAGATTTAGACAAATCAAACCACAAAACAAATAAGAAAGAAATTTAAAAAGTAAATAGAACATTAGAAAAACTAGGTTTGATAGACCTTTGGAGAAAACTGAAGGCGATAGAAAGGAATATACTTTCTTCTCAGCAGTTCATGGATCCTATACAAAAACTGACCATATATTAGGACATAAAGATCTCAAAATTAAATGTAGGAAGGCAGAAATAATAAATGCCTTCTTCTCAGATCACAATGCAATAAAAGCTACATTCAGTAAGAAGTTAGGGGTAAATAGACCAAAAAGTATTTGGAAACTGAATAATCTCATCTTAAAGAATGACTGGGTGAAACAGCAAATTATAGAAATAATAATTTCACCCAAGATAATGACAATGATGAGGCATCATACCAAAATCTGTGGGATGCAGCTAAAGTGGTAATAAGAGGAAATTTTATATCTTTAGAGGCTTATTTGAACAAAATACAGAAAGAGAAGATTAACGAATTGGGCCTGCAACTTAAAAAACTAGAAAAAGACCAAATTAAAAACCCCCAACCAAAAATCAAACTTGAAATACAAAAATTAAAAGGAGAAATAAATAATATTGAAAGTAAAAAAAAAATCTATTGAATTAATAAATAAAACCAAGAGTTGGTTTTATGAAAAAGCCAATTAAATAGATAAACCTTTGGTAAATCTGATCAGTAAAAGGAAAGAGGAAAATCAAATTGTTAGTCATACAAATGAAAAAGAGGATCTTTCCACCTATGAAGAGGAAATTAGAGAAATGATAAGGAGTTACTTTGCTCAACTTTATGCCAATAAATTTGATAACTTAGGTGAAATGGATGACTTTCTCCAAAAATATAGGCTTCCTAGATTAACAGAGGAGCAGATAAATTGCTTAAATAGTCCCATTTCAGAAAAAGAAATAGAACAAGCTATTAATCAACTCCCTAGGACCAGATGGATTTACTTGTGAATTCTACCAAACATTTAAAGAACAATTAGCCCCAATGCTATATAAACTATTTGAAAAAATAGGGGATGAAGGAGTCCTACCAAACTCCTTTTATGACAGACATGGTACTAATACCTAAACCAGGTCGATCGAAAACTGAGAAAGAAAATTATAGATCAATTTCCTTAATGAATTGATGCTAAAATCTTAAATAAGATATTAGCAAAAAGACTTCAGAAAATCATCCCCAGGGTAATACATATGACCAAGTGGGATTTATACCAGGAATGCAGGACTGGTTTAATATTAGGAAAACTATTAGTATAATTGACCATATTAATAATAAAATTAATAAAAAACATATGATCATCTCAATAGATGCAGAAAAAGCATTTGATAAAATCCAACATTCATTCCTACTAAAAACTCTTGAGAGTATAGGAATAAATGGACTATTCTTTAGAATAATCAGGAGCATATATTTATGACCATTAGTAAGCATAATATGCAATAGTAATAAACTGAATCCTTTCCCAGTAAGATCAGGAGTGAAACAAGGTTGCCCACTATCACCATTACTATTCAATATAATACTAGAAACGCTAGCCTGGGCAATAAGAGCCGAAAAAGAGATTCAAGGAATTAGAGTAGGAAATGAGGAAATCAAACTATCACTCTTTGCAGATGACATGATGGTATACTTAGAGAACCCGAAAGACTCTGCAGATTACAAAATAAATCCACATAAATCCTTAGCATTTTTATATATCACCAATAAAATGCAACAACCAGAGATACAAAGAGAAATTCCATTCCAAACAAATGTTGAGAGTTTAAAGTATTTGGGAATCCATCTACAAAAGAATAGTCAGGAATTATATGAGAAAAATTATGAAACACTTGTCACAAAAATAAAGTCAGATTTAAATAATTGGAAAGACATTCAGTGCTGTTGGATAGGCTGAGCGAATATAATAAAGATGACAATACTCCCCAAACTAATCTATTTATTTAGTGCTATACCAATCAGACTCCCAAGGAACTATTTTAATGACCTAGAAAAAATAACAACAAAATTCATATGGAAGAATAAAAGGTCAAGAATTGCAAGGGAACTAATGAAAAAAAAAAAAAAGTCAGATGAAGGTGGTCTAAGTGTACGTGATCTAAAGCTATATTATATAGCAGCAGTCACCAAAACCATTTGGTATTGGCTAAGAAATAGACCAGTCGATCAGTGGAACAGATTAGATACAAAGGACAAAAAGGGTACATCTATAGCAATCTAGTCTTTGACAAACCCAAAGATACCAACATTAGGGATAAAAATTCATTATTTGGAAAAAACTGTTGGGAAAACTGGAAATTAGTATGGCAGAAATTAGATATGGATCCACACTTAACATCATATACCCAGATAAGATCAAAATGGGTCTATGACATGCATAAAGACAGAGATAATAAATAGATTAGAGGAACAGAGAATAGTCTACCTCTCAGACCTGTGGAGGAGGAAGGAATTTATGACCAGAGGAGAACTAGAGATCATTATTGATCACAAAATAGAAGATTTTGATTATATCAAACTAAAAAGTTTCTGTACAAACAATACTAATGCAAACAAGATTAGAAGGGAAGTAACAAATTGGGAAAATATTTTTAAAGTTAAAGGTTCTGACAAAGGTCTCATTTCCAAAATATATAGAGAACTGACCCTAATTTATAAGAAATCAAACCATTCTCCAATTGATAAATGGTCAAAGGATATGAACAGACAATTCTCAGATGATGAAATTGAAACTATATCCACTCATATGAAAGTGTTCCAAATCACTACTGATCAGAGAAATGCAAATTAAGACAACTCTGAGATACCACTACACACCTGTCAGCTAAGATGACAGGAACAAATAATGATGAATGTTGGAGGGGATGTGGGAAAACTGGGACACTAATACATTGTTGGTGGAGTTGTGAAAGAATCCAGCCATTCTGGAGACCAATTTGGAACTATGCCCAAAAAGTTATCAAACTGTGCATACCCTTTGATCCAGCATTGCTACTATTGGACTTATATCCCAAAGAAATACTGAGGAGGGGAAAGGGACTTACATGTGCCAAAATGTTTGTGGCAGCTCTTTTTGTAGTGGCTAGAAACTGGAAGATGAATGGATGTCCATCAATTGGGGAATGGTTGGGTAAATTATGGTATATGAAGGTTATGGAATATTATTGCTCTGTACGAAATGACCAGCAGGAGGAATACAGAGAGGCTTGGAGAGACTTACATCAACTGATGCTGAGTGAAATGAATAGAACCAGAAGATCGCTGTACACTTCAATGTTGTATGAAGATGTATTCTGATGGAAGTGGATATCTTCAACATAAAGAAGATCCAACTCACTTCCAGTTGATCAATGATGGACAGAAATAACTACACCCAGAGAAGGAACACTGGGAAGTGAATGTAAATTGTTAGCACTATTATTTATCTACCCAGGTTACTTATACCTTTGGAATCTAATACTTAATGTGTAACAAGAAAATGGTATTTACACACATATATTGTATTTAGGTTATATTGTAACACATGTAAAATGTATGGGATTGCCTGTCATCAAGGGGAGGGAGTTGAGGGAGGAAGGGGATAATTTGGAAAAATGAATACAAGGGATAATGTTTAAAAAAAATTACTCATGCATATATACTGTCCAAAAAATTATAAATAAATAAAATTAAACAAAACAAAACAAAACAAAACAAACAAAAAAACTAAACTTCAGAAACTCCACTCTTTTAGCTGCCCAGGCTGCCATCTCTTGGCATGAGCAGTTATGACACTGCCTAAGTTACTACTTATCTAAGATAGGGACTGTTTTATTGTCTAGAGGCAGATATTCAAAGTTCAGAAATACTCTACTGAGTCTCAGATCATAAGATTTCCAATTTCCTTTGCCTCCAATACAGTCATTAGAGTAACTCTATGGTCAAGGAAGGCTTTATACCTGAATGAGCTTTCCCAGTTCTAAGACTCTAAATACGTCTTTTTAGTCTGTTTTGAGGGGGGGGGGCAGGAAAGGCAGTTTTGCCATGAAGGCTTTATTTATTACAAAGTATTCAAGCAGAAACTTTAATCCACAGTGCTCAAAGTCAATCAAGTTATATATAATAAATGAAATATAAGCAGATGTACTCATATTGAATGGTGGTATCCTTGGACATTCCTGAGTAGATGCCTTCAAATCTCTTATGGATATTAATCTGAATAACTGTAGCCTTTATAGAAATTTCAGATTACCAAAAGTCCCAAATTAAGACTTACTCATCGAATTGATTAGGGAAATTTAGTGTTCAATCTCCTAAACATGTTTTTAATGTTCTGTAGAAATTAGATTTGATTAAATGTTTTCTATTTGAGCTTGGTTCATATATAGTATATTATAATGAATGAGTTCCTGGTTTGGAAGTAATAAAAACCTGGATTTAAAAATTAGCTATTTGTATGACAAATTTTTGAATCTCAATATTCTCACCTGTAAAATGTGATAATAACTACTTTTTATATTTACTTCAGAATCTCTCTCTCTATATATATAGCTATAGCTATCTATTTATCTCTATGTATCTGTCTATTTATCTACTCACATATATTAGCTACATGACCCAGTGTATAGAGCATTGGGTCTGGAATCAGGAAGACCTGAATTCAAACCCACCTTTAGAACTTACCATTTATGTGATTTTAGGCAAATCATTAATCTCTGTTTGCCTTAGAGGCAACTTGGGTGGTTCAGTGGATAGAATACTGAGCCTAGAGCTGGAAAGACAAGATTTCAAATCTGGCCTCAGATATGCACTATCTTTTTGACTGAGCAAGTAACTTGTTTTTTGCCTTAATTCACTGGGAAAAAAAAAAAAAAAAAAAGGCAAATCATTCCAGTATCTTTGCCAAGAAAAATCCACATGGCTTCATGGAAGTCATGCATAACTGAACAACAATGACAATAATACATAAATAAATAACTTATAGCACCAAAAATTTCAGCTCTAAATTTTATTTATATGGAACAAAAATTTTATTTGAGCTAAATTCTGGCAAATTTAAAAAAACTATCACACAGATTAATGGGAAGTTTTAACTAAAAATTTTCCCATTAATGTTCTTTAGTGCCATTGTGTTACTCAAAATTTTACTTTTTATTTTCTAAGTGCACTTCTATTTTTTTTGGGGGGGGAAGGAAAATCACAAATTTAGGGATAGGAGGGACCTGAGAGGTTATTCAATATAGCACTCTCGTTTTATAACTGAGTAAACTGAAGCCTATTTAATGCCATTTAAATGATGTCTAAAGTCATACAAGTATTAAATGGTAAAGGCAGGATAAGAACACAAGTTTTGTGACTCTAAATACAGATTTTGCCAGTACTGCATACAAAGCCTACAACGTACAGTAATTACTAGTGGGAAGAAAAATAAAAAGATTTCTCAATTTTTGTTCTTAAACCATGTTAATAGATTTTCCTATTCTCTCTCTCCCTTCCCCCCCTTTCTCTCTTTGTCTCTGTCTCTTTCGCTGGCTGTCTCTGTCTTCTCTTTTAGGTGCTTTTCCATTTCTCCTTTACAGAAGTCTGACAAGACTTGGTATGTTAAAGCATATTTGTATGTCACATGACCACATTCCATCTGTTTTTACATGAATTCTGAAATTAATGATGTATTGATGGGTAGTCAGCATTAGATGAAAGGTACTGGATTGAATTGCTGCTCTTAAATGCTAGTATCTTGAAAGTTTTATGATTATGGTAATCATCTATTTATTTTCCTACTGTTCAGATCTTTGCTTCAAAGGCTTATTAATACTTATATATTCATGTGAACAAAAAACAAAGAGATATATAATATGTTTTAGACAGCAACAAGCAATCCTATTGGTTCAAAGTCCCAGGCCTGAAATTTTGAAACAACCAATGATGTTGCTTAGTGTCTGTTGCCATTTAAAGATTTTGTCTTAAAGAATAATGTCCACACTTGCACAGTTTTAGTTGAGAAGAAGAATCAGATACCTGATCATAAAATAATATGTAATTACTTCAAAAATGAATTTTACCTTTATTTCAATTCCTGTCATCCTGATATAGGTCACATTTCTTTGTTCATTCCTAACCTAAATTTTGGTATTAATCCTTCTTCTTTGATCTCTCAGCTTAGCATTCTACATTTCCAGTCAATGATCATTATATAAATAAATAAATATATATATATATATATATCGGGTTACATATATATATATGTAACCTGATATTTTATTTTGAGGCACACTGAATGAACTTTCCTTTCTCCATTTCTAGTTATCTTTAATCTGGTCAATGAGAGGGAGGGCCTCAGAGTACATCAATGTTTCTAGTTAAATCATCAGGAGCAATTAAACTAAAAGAACTGTTTCTCATTTTATTATTCCAAGAAAGAAAAAAAAATAAAATTATTTCTTGATTTCCCTTTCTCAGTAGCAAAATCTTGTGCTAATTTTGTTAAAGAGTAATACTAATAATGTGAACTTTTCACTATGCCACTAACAGATGTAGTCAAGTCAATTTCTTTTTCCAGTGAATATTTTTTTTTTAAACTTAGGCTCAAAATAAAAAATAAAATCTTCTCTCTTATCTTTTTTTTTTCTCTTTCTTCTTCCATTTTTATTCAGCATTCATTTAGTAAATGCCAATTAAATGCCAGACACTGTAGGTACTATGATGAATATTGGAGTGTAAACACATGAACCCTTCCTAAAAGACTTCTAATCTAATTGAAGAGATCATACAAAATTACTAAAAATATAAAGAAATGGCATACATAGTAAAATGGAACAAAATCTTAGAGAAAGAGCAGTAATTAGAGACTTGAAATGGCTCCTTTTGAAGAAAGGGTTTTCATTGACTGTTAAAGGAAGTCAGGGAGTTTCAGAGGAAGAGGCAAGGGAAGGAGAGTACTCAAGATATAACAGAAGGCCCTTGGAAAGATACAGAAGTAGAAGATTAAGAATTTTGTGTGAGAAATAGCTGGTCTTTATTGTGCTGTGGGACTGGAGAAGCATTTGTCATAATGCTCTAAATTAAAATGTAGAAATGATCTTGACATGTCCTATAATCTAACCACTCTCATCTTATTGGTGAGGAAATAGTATCAAAGTTATTTTTTTTGTCTTGGCATAATGAAGGAAAATTAATTAGTTGATAGAGTTGATGGTTTCACTTTTTTATTGCTTGCTTTAACAAATGTGAACAGATAGCTTAGTTAAACTCTGACATACACATTTCTTAATTTCTTTTTTTTTTTTTTTCAAATAATTTATTAATGACTTTTGTATTAACATCATTGTCATTTCTGGATAGATCACTCCTGAACACCTACTCACTACTGATGTGAACTCTAATCTTGTCCATCCTGTTTCCATAGTTTGGTATGATATGAACCTTAATCATGTTCATCCTGTTCCCTTTTTCCTACACAATGGGAAACCAAATTCCTGGGACAGTCTCCAGCTGTCCTATTATGCAGTTGCTCACATAGCCATAATGTATATACAAGTTTGTTTTCTACTAGGACTCTCCCTAACTCTCTAAATCCAGCCCTTACTTCCCTTCACCTCTTCTCTCTGATGTTTAAAATAGCTCCCTTTGCTCACAACTCATTGCTTAATCATTTTGATTTTGTCCTGAAACCTTTTTATGACAATAAAGTGTCCTTGTAACTATGATAATGCCTATTGTGAAATTTTCACATTTTGAACTGCTGTCCCCCAATTTGTTACTTCATCATCTGTCCCATATTTCCCTTTCTCTCTGCTAGGAGGAGAGATGAATAAAATCCTGCCATCATGGTCTTCTACCTCTTTTCTAAGAAGAAGGAGAGTTTCATTTATTATTGCTTGTAATTATTATTGATTTTTCATTTTTCCATTTGATTTCATTTTAATTATCTTTTAAATTTACATTGTAGCCATGTAATTCCTTAATTTCTGAGGGATTATTGCCCTGCTAACAGAAAATTATTGGGGAATGATGAAAAAACATTGCACTTAAAAAAAAAAAAAGTTTGGTACTCATGATTATTTAGGCAAATATAGTTCTTGTATTCAGATATAAAATATTTCAGTTTCACTTTCCCCCTGATCCTTAAAAAGGATTAGTTCTTGTTAGGATTCTTACAAGGTGCTAAGTCACTATAATGGATATAATTATCTAATGGTTCAGTATGATTGATCTGATCCTACAAGGAGATGTTATAGGCCAGAATTTGAGACAAGATACTTATGTACTTATGTATGTAGTTCACACATTTAAAGGAGTTCACACATTGGTTCACACATTAGACTTCACACCTTTAGAGAGCATATAAAAGGATAAGCCTGCTATCTGAGAGGAAATTCAGAGCCAGGATTCAGTGGGAAGATTTGCAAGTCCAGGAAATTCACAAGTCTAAAGGAAAAGCCTGCTCATGGACTTCCAGGAGATTCAGAACTAGGATTGACTTCTGGGAGATTCACAAGGCAGAAACCCACAATCCCACACTCTTGGAAGCAGAAGTTTGATTCATTCCCATTTCCACATTTGTGCTGGCTGGAGACATTTGGACAAGAGAACTCAGGAATCAAGGAGAGAGATGGGCCTCTCAGAAAGCTAATTGGGCACAGAAAAAGATTCAGGATTTTGAAGGACACAATAAAGGATCTGGAATTTAACTCCTGGCTGCATTTGGTGATTATTGGAACTGAATTGAAACTAAGGCTGCCTCCAGAAGCTCCCCAAGAAACCTGCCCCCAAGAAGATGATTACAATGTAGAGAAACAGAACATTACATTTTGGCACCAAACATGGAGCAGACAGGATCCTGATTTCAGTGGCAAAGTCTCTCTGACCCAGAAATTAGGATGAGTACAAATGTTAAAGAGCTAAAGTAGAATTTCAGCAAAATGGGGCAAATTTTTAGAAAACAGCTTTCTTCTTTGCTTCAAGGAAAATGTTTAGAGAGCATTGTCAAAGTTATAAAAAGCCAAGGATTGATTGTAATTTTGGAGCAGATCACTGAACTTTGAAATACTGTCTAGTACATACTTCTTTTGTTCTCTATGGAAAAATAATTGGATCCAGAGGAGTGGAAATTAGTAGGAGAGCAATTCCAATCCAAACTCAATTTCCAAAGATACACTTTATACATACAATTTAATATAAGTGGCTTTAAGAAGTGTTAGACTAAGGAAAAAGAAGAAAGAGCAGGAGGGGGAGGATCCAACTAAACTAGGTAAAAAGGATGAAGAATTAGAAAAGAATGAAGTTAAGTACAATTCTGAGAGTGGCACTTCACAACAGGAGCATTTCCCATCTCCTCCTCCCTCAATTAACCCTTCATGGGTGGAGGAAGAAGGAGGAGGGGAAGAGGCAGTAACACAATCAAAATCACCTATTAAGCAGCCTATGACAAGATTAGAAAAAGCATTGGTTAAGGCAAAAAATGAAGGAGAGGATATATCTGATTTTATAGATGCATACCCTGTGACTGAAGAGCTTGACTATTCAGGTCAAAAAAGGAGAAGATACACTCCTTTTGATTTGGATAAAATTAAGGATTTGAAAAAAGGTTGCACTCTTCATGGGGCTACATCATCTTATGTTAAGATGTTACTAGATAGTTTGGCTTATGAAATCCTAACCCCCAGTGATTGGAAAGCCATAGCAAGGACATGTTTAGAACCTGGACAAAACTTGTTGTGGCTTTTGGAGTATCATGAATTATGTAGAATTTAAGTCAGATGCAATAGTCAAACAGAAGTTAATATACAATTCACTTTTGACCAACTAGCAGGTGAAGGTCAGTATAGAGAGAATTCAGAACAGATTAATTATCTCATAACAGTTTAAGAGCAGATTGCCATGACTGCAATAAAAGCTTGGGTTTCCCTCCCTGGACAAAAAAATCGAGGGGAAGCCTTCACAAAAATAGAGCAAGGTCCCAATGAACCTTTTGTGGATTTTTGTGGGACATTTGCAAACAATTGTCGTAAGAACCACTGGAGAGAATGCAGCTAAAGAAATAATGACCAGACATTTGTCTATGGAAAATGCCAATGAGGTTTGCAAAAGAATTATATGGGGACTATACAAAGATGCTACTTTAGAGCTACATTGTGCTACAATGACACAAATGCTTATTATACTCAGACTATGATGAACATGGAAAGGCAGGGTCCCTCCTGGCAAGGGACTTCTAGAGAAACTTGTTGATGTTTTCAATGTGGAAAAGGTCAGGACTCTAATATGACCAACCAAGAGAAAAGCAATCAGATAGCAGAAATAGATTGCAATTGGGGAGAGTACAAGTTTTTTAAACCAACAGGGCAATGTCCAGTACAAACAACTCCAATGTAGTTGCCAGATGATGAGAAGAGATTTAGAAAGTAGTAAGTAGAAGGGAATTAGATAGGTTAGCTGCCTGGGAGAGAGGGTTTGCTTGTATTTTTACAGACAAACAAGGAAACAAACAGAGAAGGAAACAGATGGAGAAGGAAACATATGGGTGGCAACAAGCACCTGGAGAGAGACAGGAAAAGAAGAAAAACCTCAAAAGAAAGGAGAAGACCTAAGAACAAAATCTGCAGGAATTATTGGATTCCCTAACATAAGATAAGACTGTTAAAGGACTTGAAAACCAGCAGGGATCATTGGATTCCTCAAGATGAAAAATTTCTGATGAAACTATTGCAAGACTTCAAAGCTTGCAGGAACTATTAGATTCCTGGCACATGAACTAATGGACAATAGATTCCTTTTGGACTATTTCTAGGACTTATGGATATGAATAATTATGTGTTATGTTATGTATTTCCCTAACAAGACCTTATTTACCACTCTATGGGGATTTCTTTGCTAGAAATTTCTCTGTTAGATCTTTACTTCCCTATTGGGACCTTTCATTAAGGAAGTCAGTCTTCCTAGGAAAAGCTGACTTTTCAGTTCTAATAATAACTTCCTTTGCCAGTTTAACTTTTCAGGTTAGTAAATTAATTTACAACGGACTGTGCTGGCCAGAAGGGAGTTCCCACAACTTCCTGCTCTGCCCCAAACCTCAACAACATTATCCTTTTACTTCTAGAATGAATTAGCTCATATGTAAATTTTAGAAATACTTATTTTATTTCCCCTACATATTAAAACAATTTTTAACATTTAAAAAAAATTGAATTCCAAATTATTTCTCCCCTTCTATACCCTTTCTCTGTAACCTCTCTGAGACAGTATGTTATCAGATATGTTATACAAGTGCAATCATTTAAAACTTTTCCATAATAGTAATTTTGTTGTTGTTGCTTTGTTCCTTCATTCTTGAAAATGACCATGTCATCAGGGAGGTGATGCCATGATAAGCGGATGAATTGGATTTGAATGATGGAGGTCTTCACAAGGTTACCAGTCTCACTTTCTTGTCCAGAGTTATTTGGGTCCACTAGCCAGATATAGATCAAGATGACCTGAGATTTCCTTAGATGTACTTGGGAGAACTTTTCATACCAAGATCTTAATTTGACTGAGGCAACCACCCTTTCAGTGAAGAATAGATAAGAAAGAAACTAGAAATGGCTTTTAGCTTTTTTTACCTAATCCAAGAAAAAGGTAATCAATCTAGGAGGGAAACACTCAGAGAATTTGGACAAAAAAGAACAAATGTTGTTTATATTTAGCCTAAGGCAATCTGGGCCAAAACAAAATTCAAGTGGGTTAGCCCCTAATTGCTTCAGAATAAATATAAAGTCATTTTGTACTAGATGACTATAAATAAAACAGGAAGTGTCATGACCCACAGGAAGCATTGACCATTGGTCAGAGATGGTTACTTCCTTTTAGTTTATCCAATTAAAAGACTTGGGTTTTGCTATATAACTAGCTTTCCTGTTTCCAGGTTGTCAGGTGGAGCACACATTGGCAGTTAACTTGCTTCCCATGTGTGTTGGACCTCTCTCTGCAGGGATTAAATAAATGCTTTCTCTTTTTACCTGAAGATGTCTCTGATGAATTAATTTGGAGAAGGGGATATAGCACCCATCCCACACAGTCTGCTGGCCAGAAATAGATCAAGATGAGCTGAGATTACCTTACATGTAGTTGGGGGAACTTTTCATACTAAGATCTTAATTTGAGGCAACTACCCATTCAGTAATTAAGGCTAAGTAAGAAAGAAATAGAAATGCCTTTTTTTTTTTTTTTTTTTTTGCCTAGTCCAAAAAAATAAAGGTTATTAGTCTGGGAAGGAAACACTCTCAGAAGAGATTTTGGGCAAAACAGAAACAATTGTTATTGTTATTTATATTCAGTCTAAGGCAATCTGTGCCAAAACAAAATTCAAGTGCCTTAGCTCCTAATTGCCTCAGAATGAATATAAATAGTCATTTTGTACTAGATGACTCTAAATTAAAGAAAAAGAATGAAAGAAAAGAAATGAAAAACAGCATACTTCAGTCTGTATTTAAACAATATCAGTATTTTCTCTGGAGACAGTATGCTTCATTATTAATCCTTTGGGATTGATTGAGTATTGCTGAGAATAGCTAAATTGTTCACAGTTCTTCACTGTACAATAATGTCAGCAACTGTGTACACTCTTCTGGTTCTGTTTACTTCACTTTGCTTAAGTTTGTTGAAGACAGGCTAGACACAGTCATGCTGGACTTAACATAAAGAGATTAGTTTGAAAATTGCTAACATAAACATTTTCTAATATCACTAAAGATGAAGTCTTCAATGTTTGATAAGGTTAGCAGAGGAATAGATCCCAGAGGCAGGCCCTGGGAAAGGAAGGCCCTGATAAAGTTCAATTTAGCTCTATGGTCGCACCTTGTGGGCAGGTCTTCCAGTCTGGAATCCAAGTTATGTTAAACTCCTAAGATCCACCCTCTGTAGAAATGTTGAGCAATCCCACCTTGCCATGTCCTGTCAGAAATTCTAGTTATGCCTCTGAGGTAAAATTTTCCCCTTTAAAATCTACTTATGGGCAATCCCATAGCTGCTGCCTTTAAGCTTGTCAGCTTACCACAAGACTCTGCCTCTCAATCTTTCTCCTTTCCCCATATCATGAGCTATTTCTCCTAACTCCACTTTGCTTCCCAACTCTACTTCTCCTTACATCTAGCTAACTTTTTTGGAGTGCTATATCTTTTTCAGGAACTTGTCTTTCATATGCTCTCCCAATTCTATTTCATATTTATCATTGATGGTATCATTTTGTCTGTAACCTATTCTCCTAAATAAATCTACCTTTTGCCATTCTGAATTCTTCACATGATCAACCCCAATTTTTGGTGCCTATCATCATCTGGTGTCTACATCACCTACATCATTTTGTTCCTTGAATCATATCATTTGGTGTCAAACCCAGTTATAGATCACATCAACTAATATATGTGTGTGTATATATCTATATCTATATAGATATAGATACAGATATCTAGATACCTAGATATCTATCTGTCTCTCTCTCTATATATACACACACATTACACACATACACATGCACACATATATACACACATAAAAACACCTATAAACATATATAAATATATAAGACTTGCTTAATCCACAGAAGGAACACTTGCCAAATAAACTGTTCCATGAATGCAGGCAATCAAGTTGGTGTTTTAACTAACTTTGTTTTTAACATATCCTGTGGCTAAACTAAGCTTAGTAGTCCTAGCCTGGCTTAGAACCAATATATATATATATAATATATATATATATATATATATATATATATATATATATATATATATATATATATATATATATATATACATATATATTATATATATGTATATAAGTTTTTTTTTCCCCCTGAACCTAATTGCAAATTGGTTAACAATGAAATTTGGCCTGCTGACTTTAGTGAAATAAAGCTTTGACATAAAGAGAATCCTGTGTGAGTGGTCTTATTCAGACTCTGAACCAAACTGCTTTCCCACAGCAAGTTCATGTTATTCTTTCCAAGTTTTTCTTAAATCAGCTTTATCATTTTTTAGAGCATATTAATATTTCATTGCAATCATATGCCACAAATTGTTTAGTCATTTCTCAGTTGTTGGGCACCCTGTAAACTCTGTTGAAGTAGAGTACAAATTCTCCCCATACTGAGCCACCAAAATGATGGGCTTACCCACTAAAATGATGAAATATGTGATACCAAAAGTAAATTGAGCTTATGGGCTTGTGTCATGAGGTGTTTTAAAAAAGAAATGTAAGCATAATTATCCAAATCAAGAGATAAAGATATTATTATGTTAATAGCAGCCTAAATCCATAAGGATTTTTTTTTTTTTGTTTTTGTATTTTTTAGCAAGCAAAGGATTTTTAGCATCAATAAGGGAGAAGACAAATTCCCTCACAGTAAAAAGGAGGAAGTCAACATTAAGAAGGTTCCATGAGATGAAAATATATTTTTGATTGGTGGTCAAACCCTAAAAGGGATTTAGCACCCTAAAAAAAAATGTTAACTATAACAAGGAGAAAGATGCCAAGGACTGTGAGTAAACTACTAATTATTAGGCTATCTCTAAAAGGAATTAGTAAGGATCTACATCATAAACAGAACCTTTAAGAGAAAATATAAACTTGGGGGTTTGACATCATAACTTGGTTTTCTGTTTGGATTCAGTAATTGTAGAGTTTAGATGTTTTTGTCAATGCAAAGAAGTCAGCTAAGAATTCTACCAGAGACCTCCACCTGAATTTGAGACTGATAAAGTTCACTTAAAAAAAAAAAAAAAAAGGCCTAATCAGAATCAAAAAGATCCACTTATAATCCTATCTGGGCTAATTAGCCTTTCCTGATTATTTATAGTAATTCAAGGTTTCTTTGTCAATATATATCTTGCTTCTCTGGACTTCACCAGTTTTCAGTTTTTAGCCACCACAAAAAAAGCTGCTGTAAATATTTTTTCTACAAGTAGATTTATGTCTTTAGGAAAATAAGTATTGGGCCACATTTCCCTTTTAATGTCCTGACCCATTTTCCCTAATTGTCCTACCTTAGTTACTCTGCCCCAAGACCTCAGGCTACAATCATTCCCTCTTAATGTTTGATAGGATAAAGGTCTTATCTTAGATCTCAGGCTATAATCATTCCCTCTTAATATTTGATGGAATAAAGGTTTTTAACCATTTCAGACATCATTAGAATATCAGGAGCCTATTCAGTATGTATCTCCCCCCATTAGGTCACCTCCATCTCAGGTACCTCTCCCATTACATCATCATTCTTGTTACCTTTTAAAAGAATCTTGTATCCAATATTCTCGCTGTTGGATCTTTGGAGATGATAGTCTTGTTCAGCCCTGGGACCAAACCATGCATCCATATGTTCCCAGTATATCTCTCCCATTCAAATAAAATGTTAAAAACTCTCTAATCTCTATCTTGCCTCAGTTTCTCTGGCATTACACAAGTTAGCAATGACATCGCTAGATCAAAAGTTATGAACAAATTTTATAGCTCTTTGAACATAGATCCAAATTGCTCTCCAGAATGATTGTATCAGTTCACAACTCTCCAAACTCCACTAGTGTCCCAATTTTTCCTTATCCCCTCCAACAGCCATCATTTTTTTGGTCATTATTAGTGAGGTAGTAAAATTTCTGCAATCAGCAGTGATTTAGATTATTTTTATAGATAGCTTTGAATTCTTTGCGTGAAAACTGCCTTTGACCATTTATCAATGGGGGAATGACTTGCATTTTTATAAATTAGACTCAGTTCTTTATGTTTTAAAAATGAATTTTTTATCAGAGGTCCTTCTTGCAAATTTCTTCCTACTCCCAGAATTCTGCTTTCCTTTTATTTTTGGATTGTCTGAGATTTTTTGTGCAAAAATGTTTAAATTTTCTATGATCAAAATAACCTGTTTTATATTTTCTAATATTTTCTCCATTTTCTTTGGTCCTAAATTCTTCCCTTATCCACAGATGTGACAAGCAAACTATTCATTGCTCTCTTAATTTTCTTATGGTATTGCCTTTTATATGTAAGTCATATACCCATTTTGACCTTATATTCATATATGTTTTGAAATGTTTGCTGATACCTATTTTCTGCCATAGTGTTCCCCAGTTTTCAAAGCAGTTTTTGGTGAAATAATGATTTTTTTCTTCCAAAAGCTTGGATCTTTGTATTTATCATACCATGTATTACTATGGCCATTTACTGTAATGTAACTTGTACCTAATCTATTACACTGATCCAGCAATTTATTTCTTATACAGTATTAGATAGTTTAATGAATATCACTTTTAAATCCTTCATATTTTTCACTGATTTCCTTAATTATCCTTGAATTTTTGTTCTTCCAGATGAATTTTATTATTTTTTTAGCTCTATAAAATTAATTTTTTTATAATTAATTGTTGTGGCACTGAATAAATAGATTAATTTAGATAAAATTTTAATTTTATTATAATGACAGCCTATATGCAATTATTATTTTTCTATTTTTTTTTTTTTTTTTTAGAATTGACTTTATTTGTGTAAAAAGTATTTTCTGGTTGTGTTCATATACTTCCTGGGTTTGTCTTTGAAGATAGACTGCAAAGTATTTATATTGTTTATAGCTAATTTAATCAGAATTTCTCTTTTTATCTCTTACTGTTAGAAGCTCATATATAACTTAATAGATTATTGAGTGTATAAATGAATATATATATATATATATATATATATATATATATATATATGCATGTGTGTTTTAATATTTCAAAAATTTGTTATTTTATAATTGTTAGCAACCTTCCCCCCCAAAAAATAACAGTTCTCCTACCACTTAGAAAATCATCTTACAATTTCTGTGGTGAAAATATTCATTACACTTTGGCCAACATGGTCATGAATTTTTCATTGTCAGTTATGCTCCTCCTTAAACATATTCTAATATCAAACCCAACCTCAAAAGCTTTCCATCTTAGTAAGACTTACTAGAATTAACATTCTTCATAGCCCTCTAGAACACAGGATAATCTTAACAGATATTATGTTTGTTGACTATAAAAAGAATACTTTCTCACTCTCTCTGTCTGTCTTATTATTTTCTGTTTTTCTGTCTTTTTGTCTGTCTCTTTCTCTGTCTATTTCTGTCTCTGTCTGTATTTCCCCCTCTCTTAATCTTTCTCTTTTTCTCTAGGTCTTAATATAGTTTAAACAGGAACATGTCCCATAAATTTCATATTCAAATTAAATATTTTATTTTGTTGCTAGAATAATCCTAAGAATAAACTCCTTAAAAGTAACAGATTTGCCTTTTGTTTTTGTATTTTCAGAATCTAACACAGTAGTTATAACATGTACTTAATGAATTTTTTTGAATTAAATAAAATTGAAAATAGGGTTATGATTTCACACATACACACACACACACACACACACACACACACACACACACACACACAAAGACAATATAACCACAAAAGAAAGATCAAATACACGTTCCCAAATATTATTCTAAATATTTTGATTGATGTTTATGGTATATGAAATCTGATTTATTATATACTTATTATGGCAGGCATATAATAGATACTGGAATTCTATTCAAAACAGCACAAGATAACAAAATAATTTCATTTGGAATGTCTGAAAAAGTAGACTTTAGAATATTTGAATATACATGTTTCCTTTTGCTGAATTGAAATGTTGGTTTTCCATGAGCATCCTGCTGCTTTTTTTGTGAATTCTAAAAGGAGTGATAAGAACAGGCAATGGAAAGTCATGAAGGTAGAAAATCCTTGGATTCCTGATGAAGGTATTTTCTTTATATTTTGAGATATTCTATGGATTATAAGCTTTCTTTTGAAATATACTGTTCAGCACTTCTGGTAGTGAAGATAGCCTTCATAGAGAAAATCAGTCAGTACCATGGAGAGAGGTATGGCTTTCCTTCATTAAAAAAAGAAAGGATTCATATTTATTTATGTTTTTGAATATCTGAATGTCAAGACAGATAAATTATCACTAGTAAAAATGACTGGGTAGAAAAAATTAAATTATATTTAAAAATATTCAAACCTCTCTTTGGGGATTTGTCAGTACTGCTTCTGTGTGGACAATGAGTTCTAATGGATATTGCTACATATTTTGACAAATTATACATCCTTTAGGGAGCATGAAAAAAAGAAGAGGTTTTATCTCATGGAAAAGTACATAAATCCCAGGCACCCTCTTGAGAATAACTTTAATATATTGTTACACATTTTTTCTTAAAAACTTATAATTTAAGTCAAGGCATACCTCAAGGAGAAACCTCACATAATGTTGAAGTTGTAAAAGAACTAGTTGTTTTTACAGCTAGTTTATGAACTAGTTGTAAAAACTAGAGAAAATCCTTCAAAGATCATTAAGTTTGCAGAGGCAGAATATCAGAGAAAATAATCTGTTAAAATGACCGCAATAAGTGATCAACTATCTTTTGCTTTAGGACTTCAAAGATAGGGAGAACTAATATATCCCAATAGATAGTCCATTGCTAATTATAAAAAAATAATTCTCCCTAATATTGGACTCATCTGCCTCTCTGCTACTTCCACACAGCAAACCTAATTTTGACTTCTGGGAGTCCAAAAAATCATGTCTAATCCCTCTTTTGAAATGTAAATTACTCAGGACAGGTATCATGTTCTCTCTGGCCATCTTTTTTGCCAGCCAATCTCTTATAACTGTTGACCAAATAAATAGTCTAACATCTCGTAAAGCAAGACTTCTCTATGGAGGATCTTAATTAGGGGGTGCTCATTCCCATTATTCCCCACTTCTCAAAATCAAGGTTGTCTCTTTATGGAGTGCTGTGTGACTGCTAAAGGAATTAAATATATCCTATCTAAGACTAATGAGAATCAGACAATTTATAGAGAAAAGGCAACAATACTCTTTTTCACTCCAAACTTCACACCCTCCTGATTTTCTAGAGACAGATTTTCCCTTTCACACACATATATGCAAAATAAACAAAAGTACATTTTGTAAGAAGAGATCATCATAAATTAGGATATGGCTATGAAGAAAATATACAGAAGGCATAATATGAAGAGAACTTAT
Organism: Sminthopsis crassicaudata; assembly: GCF_048593235.1. Taxonomy (NCBI): domain Eukaryota; kingdom Metazoa; phylum Chordata; class Mammalia; order Dasyuromorphia; family Dasyuridae; genus Sminthopsis; species Sminthopsis crassicaudata. Next base: position 204,616,255 of record NC_133620.1, on the reverse strand, counting down.
TAAAAAACAAAGGATTCTGTGAAGGTAAAAATGAATTAAGAATGTATTTCAGAAATTGAGAAAATACAGTACAAAGATTTAAACTGCCATGTTAGAAGAATAGTTAGAAAGCTCATTTAGTTAGACCAAAGAGTGTGGAAGGGAAAGAATTATTTTTTTTTTTTAAATGAACCATGAATTAAAGTATCATGAAGCTGGTGGAGTAAGGTAGGAATTCTCTTGAACACTTTCCAATTCTCTTCTGAACAAATATACAATAATGCCTCAAAAATAATTTTGAAGGAGGAAAATAGACAAAAGGATGGGGTAAAACAATTTCCAACTCCAAACAACTTAAAAAATTGGCTGGAAAAGTATATTTTACTGGGGGAAAATTGCAGTCCAGTGCAGTTAGCATGCAAGCAATGCAGCAGCCAGGTCAAGCCCCAGGACAAGCCAGCAGCAAGGCCCTCCAGCCTATGACATATTGCATACATCCTGCAGTCCCCATTAAAACCCAGGAACACAGAAAATGATAAAGCTCAGTAGCCCCTGGTTCCCAACACAGTTCAACAGAATGGCTGTATGGTCCTAAAAAACCTTAGCAGTGAGGTCCTACATTCTTGTGATTCACCTCTCCAACCCTTCCTACTACCTATCATGTGCAATCCAACAGTGAGATCCAATATAACCAAACAAAAAGCTTAAGGCAATGATCCATTCAACACAGGAGCTGAGTCAAAATTTGTTGTAAAAGTCACAGAATAGACTGGAAAAATGATCCAAAAACAAACAAAAGAACCTGACCATAGAACATGGCCATGATGGTAGTGCAGATCAAAATACAAACTCAGGACTGTTAAAATGCCTGTATGTGAAGACTTAAAAAAAACATGAATTAGTCTCAAGTTCCAAAATAACTCCTGGAACAGCTGAAAAAGATTTAAAAAAATCAAATAAAAGAGGCAAAAGAACAATTGGGAAAAAAGTGATAGGGATGTAAAAGAATAATGAAAAAAGATTTAACAGCTTGGTAAAGCAAGCACAAGAAATGGGGGGAAAAAAAACTACCCTTTAAAAAGTAGAATTGAATGAAGGGAAAAGAAGTACGAATGCTAACTGAAGAAAGTTCTTTAAAAATGAGAATAGATCTTACATGTGAATTCTACCAAACATTTAAAGAACAACTAACTCCAATGCTATATAAACTATTTGAAAAAATAGGGATTGAAGGAGTCCTACCAAGTTCCTTTTATGACACAGACATGGTACTGATACCTAAAACAGGTAGATCGAAAACTGAGAAAGAAAACTATAGACCAATTTCCTTAATGAACATTGATGCTAAAATCTTAAATAAGATATTCGCAAAAAGACTTCAGAAAATCATCCCCAGGGTAATACATATGACCAAGTGGGATTTATACCAGGAATGCAGGGCTGGTTTAATATTAGGAAAACTACTAGTATAATTGACCATATTAATAATCAAATTAATTAAAACTATATGATCATCTCAATAGATCCAGAAAAAGCATTTGATAAAATCCAACATCCATTCCTACTAAAAATACTTGAGAGTATAGGAATAAATGGACTATTGCTTAAAATAACAATGAGTATATATTTAAAACCTTCAGTAAACATCATACGCAATGTCGATAAACTAGAACCTTTCCCTATAAGATCAGGAGTGAAACAAGGTTGCCACTATCACCATTACTATTCAATATAGTACTAGAAATTCTAGCCTGGGCAATAAGAGCCGAGAAAGAGATCCAAGGAATTAGAGTAGGAAATGAGGAAATCAAACTATCACTCTTTGCAGATGACATGATGGTATACTTAGAGAACCCCAAAGACTCTGCTAAAAAGCTATTAGAAATAATTCAGAATTTTAGCAAAGTTGCAGGATACAAAATAAATCCACATAAATCCTCAGCATTTTTATACATTACCAACACAATTCAACAGCAAGAGATACAAAGAGAAATTCCATTCAAAATAACGGTCGATAGTATAAAATATTTGGGAATATATCTACCAAAGGAGACTCAGGAATTATATGAGCAAAATTATGAAACACTTGCCACAAAAATAAAGTCAGATTTAAATAATTGGAAAGACATTCAGTGCTCTTAGATAGGCTGAGCGAATATAATTAAGATGACAATACTCCCTAAACTAATCTATTTAGTGCTATACCAATCAGACTCCCAAGAAACTATTTTAATGACCTAGAAAAAATAACAACAGAATTCATATGGAATAACAAAATGTCAAGAATTTCAAGGGAAGTAATGAAAAAAAAAAATAAATGAAGGTGGTCTAGCTGTACCTGATCTAGAACTGTATTATAAAGCAACAGTCATCAAAACCATTTGGTATTGGATAAGAAACAGACTAGTTGATCAGTGGCATAGGTTAGGTTCACAGGGCAAGATAGTGAATAAAAATAGCAATCTAGTGTTTGACAAACCCAAAGATCCCAAATTTTGGGATATGAATTCATTATTTGACAAAAACTGCTGGGAAAACTGGAAATTAGTATGGCAGAAACTAGGCATGTACCCACCTTTAACACCACATACTAAGATAAGATAAAAATGGGTCCAAGATTTAGGCATAAAGAATGAAATCATAAATAAATTGGAGGAACATGGGATGGTTTGCCTCTCGGACCTGTGGAGGAGGAAGGAGTTTGTGTCCAAGGGTGAACTAGAGACCATTATTGATCACAAAATAGAAAATTTTGATTACACCAAATTAAAAAGTTTCTGCACAAACAAAACTAATGCAAACAAGATTAGAAGGGAAGTAACAAATTGGGAAAACATTTTTACAGTTAAAGGTTCTGATAAAGGCCTCATCTCCAAAATATACAGAGAATTGACTTTAATTTATAAGAAATCAAGCCATTCTCCAATTGATAAATGGTCAAAGGATATGAATAGACAATTTTCAGATGATGAAATTAAAACTATTTCCATTCATATGAAAGAGTGTTCCAAATCACTATTGATCAGAGAAATGCAAATTAAGAGAACTCTGAGATATCTTTACCTGTCAGATTGGCTAAGATGACAGGAACTAATAATGATGAATGTTGGAGGGGATGTGGGAAAACTGGGACACTCATGCATTGTTGGTGGAATTGTGAAAGAATCCAACCAGTCTGGAGAGCAATCTGGAATTATGCCCAAAAAGTTATCAAAATGTGCATACCCTTTGACCCAGCAGTACTACTACTGGGCTTATATCCCAAGGAAATACTAAAGAAGGGAAAGGGCCCTGTATGTGCCAAAATGTTTGTGGCAGCCCTTTTCATAGTGGCTAGAAGCTGGAAGATGAATGGATGTCCATCAATTGGAGAATGGTTGGGTAAATTATGGTATATGAATGTTATGGAATATTATTGTTCTGTAAGAAATGACCAACTGGAGGAATACAGAGAGGCTTGGAGAGACTTACATCATCTGATGCTGAGTGAAAAGAGTAGAACTAGGGAATCATTATACACTTCAACAATGATACTGTATGAGGATGTATTCTGATGGAAGTGGATATCTTCAACATAGAGAAGAGCTAATCCAATTCCAATTAATCAATGATGGACAGAATCAGCTACATCCAGAAAAGGAACACTGGGAAATGAGTGTAAACTGTGAGCATTGTTTTTTGTTTTGTTTTTTTGTTTTTATTTTGGTTTGTTTCTCTTCCCAGATTATTTTTACCTTGCTAATACAATCCTTCCTTTGCAACAACAACAACAACAACAAAATTCGGTTCTGCACATATATATTGTACCTAGGGTATACTATAAGATATTTAATATGTATGTATGGGAATGCCTGCCATCTAGGGGAGAGGGTGGAGGGAAGGCAGGGAAAAACTCAGAATAGAAGGGAGTACAAGGGATAATGTTGTAAAAAAAAATTACCTATGCATATGTATTGTCAAAGAAACTGTTATAATTATAAAAATTAATAAAAAACAAAATTAAAACAAAATAAAACAAAAAACAACAACAACAACAAAATGAGAATAGATCAAATGGAAACTAATGGCTCCACAAGAGGATCAAGAAACTTTTTTTTTTTTAATCAAAGAATGAAAAATGGACCTGACTCAATTACCAAAAATACACTTTATACATATAATTTAATACAACTGGCTTTAGGAAATTATATGAGTTATAGAATAAGGAAAAAGAAGAAAGAGCAGGAGGGGAAGAATCCAACTAAACTGGGTGAAAAGGATGAAGAATTAGAAAAGAATGAAGTTAAGTACAATTCTGAGGGTGTCACTTCACAACAGGAGCATTTCCCATCTCCTCCTCCTTCAATTAACCCTTCATGAGTGGAGGAAGAAGGAGGAGGGGAAGAGGCAGTAATACAATCAAAATCACCTATTAAGCAGCCTATGACAAGATTAGAAAAAGCATTGGTTAAGGCAAAAAATGAAGGAGAGGATATATCTGATTTTATAGATGCATACCCTGTGATTGAAGAGCTTGACTATTCAGGTCAAAAAAGGAGAAGATGCACTCCTTTTGATTTGGATAAAGGATTTGAAAAGGATTTGAAAAAAGGTTGCACTCTTTATGGGGCTACATCATCTTATGTTAAGATATTACTAGATAGTTTGGCTTATGAAATCCTAACCCCCAGTGACTGGAAAGCCATAGCAAGGACATGTTTAGAACCTGGACAAAACTTGTTGTGGCTTTTGGAGTATCATGAATTATGTAGAATTTAAGTCAGATGCAAGAGTCAAACAGAAGTTAATGTACAATTCACTTTTGACCAAGTAAGCAGGCAAAGATCAGTATGGAGAAAATTCAGAACAGATTAATTGTCCCATAACAGTTTAAGAGCAGATTGCCATGACTGCAATAAAAGCTTGGGTTTCCCTCCCCAGACAGAAAGATGGAGGTGAAGCCTTCACAAAAATAGAGCAAGGTCCCAATGAACCTTTTGTGGATTTTGTGGGATGTTTGCAAACAGCTGTAACAAGAACCACTGGGGAAAATGCAGCTACAGAAATAATGACCAGACATTTGTCTATGGAAAATGCCAATGAGTTTTGCAGAAGAATTATATAGAGATTACAGAAAGATGCTCCTTTAGAGGAGATCATAACACATTGTGCTATAGTGGGCACAAATGCTTATTATACTCAAATTATGATGAACATAGAAATACAGGATCCCTCCTGGCAAGTGACTTGCAGAGAAAACTGTCAATGTTTTCAGTGTGGAAAAATAGGATATCTTAGAGCTCAGTGTAGATATGGAGATAAAGTAAGAGGACAGACTGACAGGAGAACTAAAACCCTATGTCCAAAATGCCACAAAGTCTTCCACTGAGCCTCAGAATGTAAATTGACCCGGGGAAATGAGAGGTGGAGCCCAGCTCCAAAACCTCAATCAAAAAACAGGTCAGGCATGATGGCAGCTGAGTTTACATCCACAGAGTCTTTAGAAGGTCTGGACTCTGAAGTGATCAATAAGCTGAAAAGTAATCACATGGCAAAAAGAGATAACATGATCAACCAGCCAAAAAGCAATTAGATAGCAGAAAGGGATTGCAATTGGGGAGAATACAGGTTTTTCAAACCAACAGCACAGTGTTCAGTGGAAACAGCCCTAATGTGATTGTCTGATGATGAAGAGAGATTTAGAAAGTGGTAAATAGAAAGCAATTAGAGAGGTTCACTGCCAGGGAGAGAGAGTTTACTTGTATTTTTATAGACAGACAAGGAAAAAGATGGAGAAGGAAACATATGGGTGGGAATAAGCACCTGGAGAGAGAGAGAAAAGTAGAAAAACCTCAAAACAAAGAAGAAGATCTAGAAACATCTGACACTGAAAGAGCATGGCTGAAGATAAAGACTGTTGCAGGATTTGAAAATCATCAGGAATCACTGGATTCCCTAATACAAGATGAGACTATTGCAGGACTTCAAAACTTGCAGGAATTATTGGATTCCTGGTACATGAATTAATGGACAATAGATTCCTTTTTTGATTATTTCTAGGACTTATGAATATGTATAATTCCTCATATGTTATGTTATTATGTGTTTATGTAATTTATGTAATTATATGTACTGCCTTCCGTATTGGGTCAGCTAGAATAGAGTGGATAGAGCGCCAGCCTTGAATTCAGGAGGACCCGAGTTCAAATCTGGTCTCAGACACATAATACTTCCTAGCTGTGTGACCCTGGGCAAGTCACTTAACCCCAGCCTCAGGGAAAAAAAATACCTTCCATATTGATGGATTTATATATACCCGTTTCAAGTGAGCCCCTTCAGAAACCCACTAATCTGATTTGATTTCCCATTTCCTTTGGTGTTTTCATCTCTTTGAGAAGTCAGGGAGGATGTATCCACCTCCATTTTATAATGTTTTTCATTTCTTTTTTGAGCAGTCAGGGAAGGAGTGATCACCTTCATTTTTGGGGTTCTCACCTCCTTGAGAATGAGGGAAGTCATGACCACCCTATGTTATAAATCAAAAGAAAGGGGAAGATGTTAGGATTCTTACAAGGTGCTAAGTCACTGGAATGGATAGAGACAATAATTATCTAATTTTGCATGGTTCAGTATAATTGATCTGACCCTATAAGGAGATATTATGGGCCAGAACTTGAAACAAGGTACTCAGTGGAATTGAGGAGACAATGGTTAAATCTAATTTAGCATTGATTTAATTTTACAACAAATAATGGTTTCCTAGTAATGAAATGATTGTTGTGTACTCAGTGGGCAGCATATAAGCAAGAAGCTCTCAGGGCCAAGGAGGACTTCAGGAGGACTTCAGAAGATTCAGAGTCAAAATTCATTCCAACTTCTACCTTTGTGCTAGCTGGAGACATTGGAAGGACGAGAGGCTGAAGCTGGTTGGAGAGATTCGGAGGGAGTTCTTGGAACCAAGGAGAGAGATAGACCTCTATTAAAGCTAACCAGGCCCAGGAAAAGATTCAGGACTTTTAAAGACACAATAAAGGATCTGGACTTTAACTCCTGGCTGTATTTGGTATTATTGAAATGAACTGAAACTAAGGTTGCCTCCAAAACCCCTCCAAGAAACCTGCACTTAGAGAATGATTATATTTTTAGAGAAAAGAACATTACAGATATCAATGCAGCTTTCATGAAGAATTTTCTTAAAATCCTCTTCTGAATCTATTAATAAGATCACTTGTTTTTCCAATGAGACATTTCACATTTTCTAATTGTTTTTCTTTAATTTTGTTTCATTGTATCTTGATGACTCATGGAGTTATTAACTTTCAGTTGTTCAATTCCAATTTTTAAGGAAGTATTCTTTTCAGTGAGATTTTCTTTTATTTGGCAACTTCTGCTCCTACTGTTTGGAGGGAAATTTGGGAGAGCTCAGGTGAGTCTGTGTCTTTACTATGTCATCTTGGCCCCACCTTTTTCTTCCTTTATTTTAAATTCCACTTTCATATTTATTACCTTCTCTGACTCTTTTAATAATCTCTAATGTTTCTTGTGTTTCTGTGAGAGTTTTTTTTTGGGGAGGACTTAGGTAGAGGAGTCATTCATTTGCAAGCAAATAACTGGCTCATATATGCTTAATTAATGATTTATGCATGTCTTTTTTATTGATAATAAGCTTAAGTTTAGGATTGCAGGGTATATCATATTGGATTTCATTTGAGCACATTTCTTTTGGGGAACATATTATTTTTTAGCCTCTGCAGTTTGATATGTGCAGAATATTCTTGTATTATTCAAGCCCCCCCTCCCTATATTTAAAGGTATTATTTTAATTTTTTTTTAACTTTAAGCTTTAAACTAAGTTTTTTTTTTTTTTTAATTTTCTTTTTTTTTTTTTTTTTCTCTTTTATTTATTTGTTGTTCTCTTTCTAAAACCAACCACTTTGATTTTTTTCCTAAGGTTGAACTTCAGTCTCCTTTTATATTGGGACCATGATACATACCACAATAATTTTTGAGTGGACGGTACTAACTTCAGCTGTATTTCAGTTACTTTTCCTTCAGGCCTTGCATAGCTCTGTATACTTTCCCGTGCCCTATTTTTCTCCATTGGTTAGTATTTTAGCTGTGCTGAGTTAATATTTCCCAGTTTTACTAATCTTTGGAGGGAGCACAATGGGTGTTTTTGGCAGTATTCCTGCTCTTTTGAGGATCACTACCTTTTTTAGGATTGAGAGAAGTATGATATTCCTCTCCCCAAATTTTTCCACTATTTACATTCAGGGGATGAGTTGGGACTCATTGCTTGCTGTAACAGAGTATTGAAGAAGGAAGGATAATAGAAAAAGCAATAGAAGTTATAGTAGGTATTAAATGTATTACTGGGTCTCAACATACAAGTTCACTCAGGGCTTTGTGTGCCCAGCATGAGGACGAAGACTGGTGGGAGAGAAGTGCAGATTTAGAATATTAATAAAGATTTGGGTTCTCCATTATTAATTCAAAATCCTCTTTTTTGGTGGTCTTTTTTTCTTTTGCAGATAGTTATAATTCTTTATATTTTGTGTGAAATTGCTGAGAATTGGTAGAGATTGAAGAAAATTTGTAGTCTTACAACATATTTATTATACTAACACTATAATTTCTTTAAATTTACTATAGTTCCCTTTTACTCTCTCTTCACTTTATCAACTTTGGTTTTTGATTTTTCATAATAGAAATGCAACTCTGGATTTTTAGGAAACCACTCAATATATCAAAAGATTTTGTTCCATACTGTCATATTCATTTTTCACATTTTTATTGTATTTCTTTTACATAACAAATTGTTGAATTTTATTTTCTATTTGACATTCTCATTTTATTAGATATGATCCATTCTCATTTAAAGGTATAATTATTAATATTTTGTTTTCCTCTCTATGGCATTTCTATTCCATTTTTTTATTTATGTCTATACTTTGTCTATACTCTAGTATAAAAATAGTATACTATATACTATATACTATGTATATACTTTGAATATAATAATAAAATTAATATTCCCTAAACTACCTTGTTATTTCCTCTTTTTCTCCCTTTATTCTTTTTAACCAATGTTATATTTTTTCTTTTTTTATTTATAATTTTTTGACAGTATATATGCATGAGTAATTTTTTTTTATAATATTATCCCTTGTATTCATTTTTCCAAATTATCCTCTCCCTCCCTCAACTCCCTCCCCTTGATGACAGGCAATCCCATATATTTTACATATGTTATAATATAACCTAGATACAATATATGTGTGTAAATACCATTTTCTTGTTGCACATTAAGTATTAGATTCTGAAGATATAAATAACCTGGGTAGATAGACAATAGTGCTAACAATTTACATTCACTTCCCAGTGTTCCTTCTCTGGGTGTAGTTATTTCTGTCCATCATTGATCAACTGGAAGTGAGTTGGATCTTCTTTATGTTGAAGATATCCATTTCCATCAGAATATATCTTCATACAACACTGAAGTGTACAGCAATCTTCTGGTTCTATTCATTTCACTCAGCATCAGTTGAAGTAAGTCTCTCCAAGCCTCTCTGTATTCCTCCAGTTGGTCATTTCGTACAGAGCAATAATATTCCATAACCTTCATATACCATAATTTACCCAACCATTCTCCAATTGATGGACATCCATTCATCTTCCAGTTTTTAGCTACAACAAAAAGAGCTGCCACAAACATTTTGGAACACACAGGTCCCCTTCCCTTCTTTAGTATTTCTTTGGGATATAAGCCCAGTAGTAACACTGCTGGATCAAAGGGTATGCACAGTTTGATAACTTTTTGGGCATAGTTCCAAATTGCTCTCCAGAATGGCTGGATTCTTTCACAACTCCACCAACAATGTATTAGTGTCCCAGTTTTCCCACATCCCCTCCAACATTCATCATTATTTGTTCCTGTCATCTTAGCCAATCTGACATAACCAATGTTATATTAAAGTTTTAAATGTATTTGAGTTGAAGTAGTACATAGATCTGTCCTTAGAGGCAGTATGATCTGAGTTTAAATACTGCCTTTGAAGCACACTGATGCACATTAAATCATTTAATCTTTCAGTTACAGAGTGACAAAAGTTACAGAGAAGTTGCTGACTTGCTTAATGAAAAGAAATTTCTTTATGTAGTAACTCCCTAAAATAATGGAATAACAAGTTTAGTTCCCATTGTTTAAATTATTTTTTGTCTTTTAAAATAATCTTTCTCCCATTTTTGATTCTTTTCTTTCCCCACCCAGTAAAGTGAGTAGTCTAAAATATTGCCTCCCCATCTTTCCTCCAATTTTATATCATAAGTAATATACTTTTTGTACATTTTCTTAAAATGTTTCTTTACTTATTATTTCTCAGCTTCTACTCATTTTACTTACTGGCATATATTATATTTACTTTTCCTTGTTTTAATAATATTTTCACAATAGTGAAATTGCTAAAGTACAGATTTAGACCTAACCTCTTCTATCCTGTTTCTTTATTATTTAATATGTAGAATTGAACATATCTTTATTTTCTACTTTTCTTCATTTTTAAAAATAGCACATGGCAAAGTTGCAGGATATCAAATAAACCTACATAAATCATCAGCATTTCTTTTAATACTGACAAAGCCTATCAGCATGAGATAGAGTAATTCCATTAAATTTACTGTAGACAAAATAAAATCCCTGGGGATCTAACTGCCAAGACAAATCCAAGAACAACATGAACACAATTCTCACACAAATAAAGATATAAACAATTGGAAAAAATATCAATTGCTCATGACATCAATCAGCAGGCCAAACTAATTTAATAAAAAATGACAATTCTGCCTAAATTGCTCTATTTGTTCAGTGCCATACCAATTAAACTGCCAAAACATGATTTCATAGAACTAGAAAAATAATAACAAAATTCATCTAGAAGAACAAAAGGTCAAGAATATCAGGGGAATTAATAAAAAAAATACAAAGCTTGGTGGCTTAGCAGTATCAAGCCTAAAATTATATTTTAAAATAGCAGTCATCAAAACTATTTGGTACTGGCTAAGAAATAGAGTGGTGGATCAATGGAATATATTAGATGCCAAATGACACAATAATCAAGGCCTATAGCATTCTAGTATTTCATAATCACCCAAACTCCAGCTCCTGCAATAAGAAAACTCTATTTCACAAAATTACTGGGAAAATTAGAAAATAATATATCAGAAACTTGGCATAGACCATCTCATACTCTATACCAAAACAAGACTAAATGGGTATGTGATTTAGCCATAAAGGATGACACCATAAACAAATTAGGAGAGCAAAAGATAATTTACCTATCAGTTCTTTGGAGAAGGGAAAAAATTATGATCAAAGAAGAACTAAAGAACATGAAAGGCAAAATGGACAACTTTGATTATATTAAATTTAAAAATGCACAAACAAAAGCAACAGAAACAAGATTAACAGGGAAGTACAAATTTGGGAAATAATCTTTATAGCCAGTATTCCTGATAAAGGTCTCATTTCTAAAATATATAGAGAACTCTCAAATTTATAAGAATACAAGTCATTCCCCAATTGCTAAATGGTAAAAGGATATAAAGCTATATATAAGTATATGAAAGAAAAATTCTAAATTACTCTTGACTAGAGAAATGCAAATTAAAACAACTCAGAAGTACTACCTCACAACTCTCAGATTGACTAAGATGACAAGAAAAGATAATGATAGATATTGAAGGGGATGTGAGAAAACTTGAACACTTATGCATTGTTGGTGGAGTTGTGAAATCATCTAATCACTCTAAAGAGCACTTTTGAACTATACCCAAATAGCTATAGAGCTGTGCATAACTTTTGAACTAGCAGTGCCATTTCTGGGTCTGTATCCCAAAGAAATGATAAAAGAAGAAAAAGAATCAAATGTCCAAAACTCTTTGTAATAGCATAGATTTGGAAAATTAGTAGATGCACATCAATTTGGGAATGGTTGAACAATTTGTGGCATATGAAGGTAATGGAATGTTATTGTTCTATAAAAATGATGAACAACCTGATTTTAAAATGGCCTGGAAAGATTTACATGAACTAATGCTGAGTGGAACAAACTGAACCAAGAATACATTGTATACAATAGCAATAAGAATGCGCGATAATGACTTATGAAAAACTTGGTTTCTCTCAATGGCTGAGTAATCCAAAGCAATTTCAAAAGATTTTGGACAGAAATTGCCATCTGCATTCAGAAAAAAGAACTAAGGAGACTGAATGTAAATCAGTACATCGTATGTTCATTTCTTTGTGTGTGTGTGTGTGTGTGTGTGTGTGTGTGTGTGTGTGTATGTGTGTGTGTGTGTTTCTTTCTTTCATGGTTCTTCCTTTTTGCTCTGATTTTTCTCTCCCAATGTTATTCTTAAAGCAATATATGTTAAAAATAAATGTGAACATTGAAAAAAAATAGAAATAGTTCATCAAGTAAACACTATTGGATAGGAACACTACTATGTACCTCGAGTTACTGCTTCTCCCTTTTACTAGGCTAGGTCCTGTCTTTTTTATTTTTTTCCTGTTAATATCCGTTCTTATTAATATCTTTGTTTTTATACCCTCATCACAGTCTGAATAATTGGGCTTGAGGACATATTCATGTTCTTTCATGGGGTATGGTGCTATTCAGGTTTGTAATGTCTAGCTCAGAGAAGGTTATGTTCTAATTATCAAATCCCATTTAGGAGAAATGCATATCTCTTATTATATACATATTTTGCATATTTTATCTTCAAAGTCAATTTTATTCTGCATGGAATTTATATGTTATTTTATTGTTCTCTTTTGCTTCTTTTCTGCTTCATTTTCCTCATTTGGAAAATGATAGTCTTGGAATAGATTATTTTAAGAGTTCCTTTATGTAGTAAAATTCAATGATATTCAACATCTCATTCATAATAAATACAATAAAAGGATGCTTATACACTGTGATTTAATTAAAGTATCAAAGGAAAAATAGGTGTTAGCCATTCTTGGACACATTTATTGAATCAATAAATCTATATATTAATGTTATCAACTAAGTGTAAAGTAATTAATCAAATTAAGAAAGATTAAAGTACTGTCAATAGTTTGCTAAAAATCCAGTGACAAACTATTGAGATTGGCTTAAGTGATTGAACCCTATATATCAGAGATATTTTTTCAAGAATATTCTAGCATTTTTTTTTTTTTTTGAGGAGGAAATTCATTTGAATAATACTTTGAACAATAGGAGTCAGACTTAAATATCTCCAATATAACAATTCTATGAGAGTGGGGAAGGGTGTGCTCACAGAGAAGGCCATTTTGCTTTCCCATATTTACCACAGATCATGTCAAAGGTCAATTACAAACAATGAACCCAATGAAGTGAAAGGTGACAAATTAGAATCACTCTGGGGAGATAGCTTGTCAAAGAATAAGGTTTTATTTAGAAAGAAATTCAGCATCAGGATTTTATAAAGAATATGATCCAATGAGCTTCACACACATACATACACACACACACACACACACACACACACACACACACACACACACTACAGACACAGACACATACATACACAGACACAGCTACCCTCTCCACACCCACCCCCCCAATAGACATTTTATAAGAAATTAGTGAACCAGAAATTGAGTTACTGTTTTCCTATATATGCTAAGCTTGAACCCATTTTCTTCTTGACTCTGTATTTACTTGTGGGAGAGTATGTCCCAGACTTTTTTAGTTATTTTTAAAATCACTACTGTACCATTTTAGTGAATTTTGAAAGTTGATGAACTTTTGACTGACAACTTGTTACCAGAGAGCAAAATTTACTGTGACTCATAAACAATGGTACCAAGAATATCCTAGCCCTTTAGGGGCTACAACACTGAAGGAAAAAGTAGTAGTGGGGTAAGTACTACTATATGTAGAGCCAGTTTGTTTGTAGAAGTGGGATTTACTAGTGAGCCCAGAGGAGGTGCTATTGTTTTAATATCCTTCCAGTAATATTAATTTCACCACTTGAAGGCTAGATATAGACTGTATCCCTTTTAATACGGCCAAGAAACCTGGTTCTGGAAACAAGAGATGCTAAATGAAATTTTCTCTCTGTTCTTTGGTATTGTAACCATTATTTTGAGCAGAAAATATTATCTGATGGCCTGATTTTAAACAGATTTATAAAAGTGATAAATATGTGACAGTCTACTGAAGTTAAAAAAACCCAAACTAACTTGTTTGGGAAAAAAATTAAGATACTTTTATTAGACTTTTAAATTTTAATTGAGAAGCTAACAGCCATTGATGTAATTCTTCTCTTTGTGTGTATATATATATATATATATATATATATATATATATATATATATATATATATATATATATCCTTCTTTCTAAGATGTCAGAGCTATCAAAAGAGAGAAATAGCAAATACTGTCCCATTATCTGGTCCATGAGAGACAAAAATTATACAATTGCATGATGTTTATGAGCCTTTAGGAGGTTAGACCTCAGACAAACCATTTACCTTTTGGAATATCAGATTCCAGGCCTTTCCATCCTTTGAAGTTGGAAATGGCTAAATCTTGGATAATCCTAACTGTGGCTCCTTGGTATTTAAATTGTTTCTTTCTGGCTGCTTGCAATATCTTTTTCTTGGTGTGATAGTTCTGAAATTTAGCCACAATATTTCTTGGGGATTTAATTTTGGTGTCTCTTTCAGGAGATGATTGGTGAATTCTTTTGATGGCTATTTTGCCTTCTAATTCTAAAATATCAGGGCACTTTTCTTTTATGATTTCCTGTATGATAATATCTAGGTTCTTTTTTTCATCATGGCTTTCTGGAAGTCCAATAATCCTTAAATTGTCTCTCCTAGATTGATTTTCTAGGTCAGTTGTTTTTCCTAGGAAATATTTCATATTTTCTTCTATTTTTTTTTCACTTTTTGTTTGCCTGAATCTTGAAAGTCTTATTGAGTCATTCACTTTCATTTGTTAAATTCTAATTTTTAGTGTATTACTTTCTTCAGTTATCTTTTTTAGCTCCTTTTGCAATTGGCTGATTGAATTTTTTTGTTCATTGCATTCTTTTTCCATTTCACAAATCTTGTTTTACAGTGAATTGGTGTCTTTCTCATATCTCATTTGTAGGGTATTATATACTTTTTTCATTCCATCTTGCAATGATCTTATTTCATTTCTCCATTTGTTTTCCGGCTCTCTTTTAAGATCCTTTATGAAATCTTGGAAGAAAGCCAGTGAAATGGGGACCAACTCATGTCTCTCTTTGGGGATTTATTTGGAGTTGCTTTGCCTTTAGGTTTTTTAAGGTTTGCAGTCTGTTCAATGCAAAGGAGCAATAGCTGCTTTAATTTGCCCTAGGACAGTTCTGCTGATTGATTTCCAGTGTTAGGTAGTGGTCACCAGGTCCAGAGTCCTTCCAGGGCTCAGTGTTTTACAAATTGCCAAATTTGGCAAATTTACCAAAGTACCTGCTTGCAACTGGGACAGAATAGCCTAAAAGGCTCACAGAAGATTCCAAAGTGCATGGAAGCTTCAACTCTCTCACTTCCCTCCCCAGCTCCTTGCTTCTTCTCCCTGTGCTACAGTTTGGGCTTGGCAGACTATACCCCTGCCCATTTGAAACAGACGTGTTCTGAAGTTCGTCCAAGATAATTTCTTCTAGAAATGTTTTTTTTACTCCAAATATTTGTGGATTCTTTGACTCCAAAACCATTTTGACCTTATCTGGTGTTAGGTGCAGGTCAATGCCTAGTTTCTGCTACCAGTTTCCAATTCTCCCAGAAGTTTTTGTCAAATAGTGAGTTCTTATCCCCAAAACTAGGGTCTTTGGGTTTGTCAAACCCTATTACTATAGTTATTGACTATTTTGTCCTGTGAATCTAACCTATTACACTGATTGAATATTTAAATTCTTAGCTAGTACCAAATGGTTGTGATGACCTCTGCTTTGTAATATTGTTTTAGGTCTGCCACAGCTAGGCCACCTTCATATGCAATTTTTTCATTACTTCCCTTGAAATTCTTGACATTTAGTTCTTCCAGATTAAAGTTAATATTATTTGTTCTAGTTCTATAAAACAATTTTGGGAAATTTGATTGGTATAGCACCAAACAAGTAGATTAATTTAGGAAGCATTATCATTTATATTATATTCATTTGGCCTACCCTCTGAGTGTTTAACATTTTTTCAAGCTTATTTGATATGACTTTATTTTTGTGAAAAGTGTTTTATAGTTGCATTCATAATTTTCTTGACTTTCCCTTGGCAGATAGATTCCAGATTTTTTAAAATATTGACATATTTTGAATGGAATTTCTCTTTCTATCTCTTGCTGCTTGACTTTGTTGGCAATTTATAAAAAATCCTAATAATTTGTGTGCAATTATTTTGTATCCTGCAACTTTGCTAAAGTTGTAAATTGTTTTCTAATAGTTTGTTAGTTGATTCTCTAGGGTTCTCTAAAAATACCATCATATCATCTGCAAAGAGTGATAATTTTGTTTCCTCATTACTTATTCTAATTCTTTTAATTGCTTTTTTTCTCTTATTGCCAAATCTAACCTTTCTAATACAATATTGAATAGAAATGGTGATAGTGGGCAACCTTCTTTCATTGCTGATCATACTGGGAATGGTTCTAGTTTGTCCTCATTACATAGGATACTTGCTGATGGTTTTAAATAGATACTACTGACCATTTTAAGGAAAAATCCACTTTTTCCTATAGTCTCTAGTGTTTTTAATAGAAATGGGTATTGGATTTTATTAAGTGCTTTTTCTCTATATATTTAGGTAATCATATGATTTTTATTAATTTTGGTTATTGACATAGTCAATTATGTTAATAGTTTTCCTAATATTGAACCAGCCCTGCATTCCTGATATAAATCCTACTTGATCATAGTGTATTATCTTGGGGATGACTTTCTGTAATCTCTTTGCTAATATTTTCTTTAAGATTTTTGATTCAATATTATTAGGAAAATTGGTCTATAATTTTATTTTTCTGTTTTTACCCTACCTAGTAACTACCATATCTGTGTCATAAAAGGAATTTGGTAGGACTCCTTCTTTCCCTATTTTTTCAAATAGTTTGCCTAGTATGGGAATTAATTGTACTTTAAATGTTTGCTAGAATTCATATGTAAATCCATTTGGCCCTGGAAATTTATTCTTAGGAATTTGATTAATACCTTGTTCTATTTCTTTTTCTAAAATGGGGCTATTTAAATTATTTATTTCCTCTTCTGTTAATCTAGACAATCTATATTTTTGTAGGTACTCCTCCATTTCACTTAGATTATCAAATTTATTGACATAAATTTGGGCAAAATAACTCCTCATTTATTGCTCTAATTACCTCTTCATTGGTGGAAAGTTCTCCCTTTTCATTTTTGAGACTAACAATTTGATTTTCTTCTTTCCTTTTTCTAATCGAATTAACTAAAGGTTTATCTATTTTGCTGTTTTTTTTTTTTTCATAAAACCAACTCAGTTTTATTTATTAAGTCAGTAGTTTTCTTATTTTTCAGTTTTATTATTCTCCCATTTTCATAATTTCAAATTTGATATTTAATTGAGGGTTTTTGGTATGTTGTCTCATTATTGTCATTGTCATGGATGAAGTTATTGATTATGTCTATGATTTGTTATTTTACCCATTCATTCTATAAGATTAGATTATTTATTTTCCAATTACTTTTTGATATATTTTCCCCTGACCCTTTATTGCATGTGATTTTTATTGCATCATGATAGGAAAAAAAAAATGGATTTACTATTTCTGCTTTTCTACATTTGATTTTAAGGTTTTTATGCCCTAATACATGGTCAGTTTTTGAATAGGTTCCATGAACCATTGAGGAAAAAAGTTCATCCTTTCTCTCTTCATTCAATTTTCTCCAAAGATCTATCAAATCTAGCTTTTCTGACATTCTGTTTACCTCTTTAAGTTCTTTTTTATTTATGTTGTGGTTTGGTTTATCTCTTTCTGAGAGAGCAAGGTTGAGATTCCCCACTATATAGTTCTGCTGTCTATTTCTTCTTGCATCTCTCTTAATTTCTCCTTTAAGAATTTCCATGCTATACCACTTGATGCATATATGATTAGTATCGATATTGCTTCATTATCTATGGTACTCTTTAGCAAAATATAGTTTCCTTCCTTATCTCTTTTAATTAGATGTATCTTTGCTTTTACTTGATCTGAGATCAGGATTGCTACAACTGCTTTTTAAAAAATTCACCTGAAGTATAATAAATTCTGCTCCAGACCTTTACTTTCATTCTGTATGTATCACTCTGCTTCAATTTTGTTTCTTATTAAAAAACACAGTGTAAGATTCTGGCTTTTAATCCAGTCTGTTATCTGCTTCCATTTTACAAGAGAGTCCATCCCATTCACATTCACAGTTAAAATAATTAATTCTCTATTTCCTGCCATCTTATTTATTCAAAATTTTGTTTTTCTCTTTCCTTTCCCTCTAGCCTCCTCCACTAGTATTTTGCTTCTGATCAATACCTCCCTTAAATAGCCTTTCCCCATTAGAATCCCTCTCCCTTTCTTATACTATTCCCCTACTACTTCTGTTTTTCTTCTATTAGCCTTCCCCTTTCTTTTCCTCTTTCCCCTGCCACTTTCCCATAAGGTAAGACAAGTTTCTCTCTGAAAATAAATATGTCTGATAGTCTCTCTTTGAGCCAAATCTGATGAGATGCTCATCCCCCTCCCTTCTTTCCCTCATGTATAATTATTCTTATTTGTCTCTTTCAGGAGGTGAAATTCTTTCAATGGTTATTTTATCTTCTGATTCTGGTATATCAAAGCAGGTTTAAGCTTTATGACTTCTTGTCCAGGTTCTTTTTTTTTTTTTTTTTTTTTTTTTTTTTTTCCATCATGGCTTTCAGGAAGTACAATAATCCTTAGATTGTCTCTCCTAGATCTATTTTGCAGATCAGTTGTTTTTCCTAGGAGCTATTTCATTTTTTCTTGTATTTTTTAATTTTTTCATTTTTGGATTTGTTTGGTTGATTCTTCAAGTCTTTTTGAGTTATTCGCTTCCATTTGTTCAATTCTAATTTTTAGTGTTATTTTCTTCAGTTATCTTTTTTTTTAAGCTCCTGTTGCTAACTGAATTGTTTTGTTCATTGCAATTTTTTTTTTCCATTTCACAAATTCTTTTTTTCAATGAATTGTTATCTTTTTCATATATATTTTGTAAGGAGTTATGTGGTTTTTTCCCCCACTTCATCAAATATACTATCTAGGGAGTTATATGTTTTTCTCATTTTAACAAATCTATTTTTAAGGAGTTTTCTTCCGATAATTTCTGTTTTTCCTTTTCCATAGCCTCTTGCAAGGATCACATTTCTTTTTCCCATTTTTCATCTCTCTTTTAAAATCCTTTTTGAAATCTTTCAAGAAAGCTTTGTGAAATGGGGACCAGCTCATATTTCCTTTTGGGACTTCATCTGGAGTTGATTGACCTTTAGTAACATTAGGATTTGAGTTGTCTTCTCTCTTCATAAAAGTTTCCTATGGTCAGAGTTCTTTTTGCTTTTTTGTTCATTTTTTAGGGGTTGAGATCTGCTCTTAAGGGAAAGGAGTGACAGTTGCTTTAGTTTGCCCTGGGTTTGGTTTTTCTGAGTGACTTCAAGTGCTGGCTTACAATTTGCTTTTTGTAATTGCTTTTGGGTGATTTTACAGCAAATCTTTTAACCTCTGTTTGCAATGAAGACAAAGTAGCCTAAGAGCCTTACAGAAGATTCCCTGGTTCTTGAAAGCTGCTGTATTCTGGCTCCCCACCCCAACTCCTTGCTCCAGGCTTTCTCTTTGCACTGAGGTCTGGACTCAGCAGACTGTCACTCTGCCCATTTGAAAGAGGCCCGTTCTGAAGTTCTTCCAAGGTATCTTCTTCAGGGAATGTGTTGTACTCCAGATATTTGTGGGTTTTGTTACTTCAAAACCAATTTGAAGGCCTAATCTACTGTTGGTTTGAGAGAAGATCAGGGGAGGTCTGTTCTCTACTACCTTGGCTCTGCCCCATTCATTGATTATTTAAAATAAATTAATGAATCAAAGAACATATGTTCTTATATACAAAGAACTGGGATTATGAATGGAAATGCATGAGTTCTTACTCTAAAGAAGCTCACATTCTACTGTGGAAAAAACCACACAAGAAAAATCTTAGGTACACATCAGATAGAAGGGTTAGGTGATTCTCTGATTATAATGGTATAGTGTATGGTTTGGTATATCATATCTCCATTAATATAAATTTTAGTGATAAAATCATATTAGTTCTTGATGTTGAACCATTTGATAATTCAAAACTATATTAATTAGGTTTTCAACTTTCCCCTCTCAGAATTAAATAAATATAATTTTAAAAAATAAACAAGAAAAAAATTAAGATCTTGGATAGAATTTTAGAAAAGTTAGGAAATGATATAACTACAGCAAACTTTAAATGGAAATAGAACAAAATGTATGGGTTCCTCAGTAGTTTGTTGAATGTACAAAATTACATAAGGTTTTAATCATCTTAAGGTTTAAAATCATCTCAATCAACTGCAGAAAAGCAAAAATGCTAAGTGCATCCTTTTTTCAGATAGTAATTCCATAAAATTACATTAACGCACCATAGAAAGAAAATTAATTGAAAAATAAATAATATAATGTTAAGAAATGAATGTGTCAAAGCACAGATCATAGAAATGAACAATTATTTCATTACAGGGCATGAGGCAGCATATTAAAATTTATGGGATACAGTCAAAATAGAATTTAGAGGAAAATGTATATCTCTAAATGCTAACATCAGTAAAATAGAGTAGATTAATGAATAGTTCATGTAAATAAGAAAAATAGAAATAAAACAAATTAGAAATCCTCAATTTAGTACAAAATTTGTAAAGCTGAAAATCAAAGGTGAGATTAATACGACTGAACTAAAAATATGAATAAAACTACAAGCTGATTTTTAAAAATAAGCGCAATAAAATAGATACACTATTCTTTGATTTGATTAAAAAATAAGAAATTCAAATTACCAGTATCAAGTGAAAAGGGTAAATTCAACATCAATTAAAAAGAAAGGAAAATAATTAACATGAACTACATTACCCAATTATAGGTCAATGAATCTTACATTCTATTCATAAAATTATGTTATGCTGATTAACAGAAGAAGAAATAGAATACTCAAATAACTCTATTTCAGAAAAAGAAATTAAATAAGTCATCAATGGACTCCCTAAGAAAAAGTCTACAGAGCCATATGGATTCACAAGTGGGTTTTATGATACATTTAAAGAAAATAATTAATTCCAGTGCTATAGAAATTCTTTGGAAAAATAAGAAGAATATAATCAGATTCTATTTATGACACAAATATGGTGGTAATGCCTTAATAAGCCAAAGCAAAAAAGAAAACTCTAGATAACTTATCTAATGAAAACTGATGCAAAATTTTTACATAAAATACTAATAAGGAGATTATAGGAATATTTCATATGGTGCACATATTATGAGCAGGTGAAGTTTATCCCAGAATTGTAGAGTTCATTCAATATTAGATAAAATAACAATGATCATAATTGACTATATCAATAACAAAAAATAATAGAAATCATATGATTTTTTTCATAGATTCAGAAAAGGCTTTTGGGAAAATATAGTACCCATTCCTACCAAAAACCCTACAGAGCATAGAAATAAGTGGGATTTTCCTTTACTTAAAATTATAAGTAATATTTACATAAAACCATCAGCAATCATCATCTGTAATGAGGATAAGCCAGAAATCTTCCCAATAACATCAAGGCTAAATCAAAGATTTTCTTTATGACTATTTTTATTCAAAATTATACTGGAGATATTAGTTATTCCAAAAATAGAAGGAAAAAAATGAAGATTTAGAACAAAACTGTTATTCTTTGCAGATGATATGAACTAAACAAAAAAATCCTAAAGAACAGAATTTTAAGTACTTGAAATAATAAACAACTTTAGCAAAGTAGCAATGTATAAAAACATTAACATTTTTATGCATTACCTAAAATTACAACAACCACTAAGAAAAAGAAGAGAAATTCTATCTAAAATAATTATAGAAAATATAAAGTATTTAAGAATCTACCTGCCAAGACAAATGAAAGAATTATATTAATACAATTACATAACACTTTGCATACAAATAAAGTGAGAACCAAGTGATGGAAGAAATGTCAATTGCTCATGGGTGGGCTGCTATTACAAAATGACAATTCTACTTAAATTAACTTATTCAGTGTCACACCAATCAAATTACCTATATATATATATATAAACCTAGAAAAAAACAATGACAAAATTTATCTAGAAAAACAAAAGGTAATGAGTATCAAAGAAAGTAATGAAAAAAAAAATGAGAAGAATTTTGCCTATCTGTACCAGATCTCAGATTGTATTATAAAATGGTCATCATTCCAAACAATCTGGTTGTGGCTAAGAACAAGAGTGGTAGATGAATTGAATAGATGTAGTACATAATATATGATAGTAAACAATCATGAAACTAATGTTTTATAAATGCAAAGATACAAAGCTCATTATCAAGAAAAAAAATATTCCAAGAGAACAAGAAAATGGCTTAGTGAAAGATAGGCATAGATCAATATTTCATATCATATACCAAGATAAAGTAAAAAAGGTTATGATATTTCATATCATATACCAAGATAAAATCAAAAAGGCTATGTGATTCAGACATAAGGGGTGATACCATTAACAAATTGCAAAAGCATGGATAGTTTGTCTTAAAGAGCTATAGGGAAGTGAACAATTTATGATTAAGTAAGACATAGCATCCCAAGATATAAAACAGATAATTTAACTATAATACATTTTAAAAGACTTTACATAACCCTAACCAATGCAACTAGAAAAAGAGCACGAAACTGGAAGAAGGGTTTTTAGAGCACGTTTTTCTGAGAAGCATCTAATTTCTCAAATATATAGAGAACTGAGTCAAATTTACAAGAATACAAGTCATTTCCCAATTGATAAATTCGCAAAAGATATGAAGAGGCAGTTTTCAAAAAATTCAAAGCTCTCTGTAGTCATTTGAAAATATCCTAAATCATTGTTGATTAAAAATTCAATGAAAATGATTCTGAGGTAATAGTTCACAACTATTAGATTTTTTAATTTAACAGAAAGGAAATTGATAAACTTTGTAGATATTAGGGAATTGTTGGTGGAATTGTGAACTGGTCCAACCATTCTGGAAGGCAATTTGGAATTATGCCTAAAACTTTGTCAATTTGTGCCTACCCTTTGACTCAGCAATTCCACTAATAAATTTTTATCATAAAGAGTAAGGGCAAAGAACTTATTTGTATAAAAAAATTTAAAGCAGCTTTTTGTGGTGGAAAAGACTTAGAATTTGAGAAAATGTCCATCAATTTGGGAATGGCTGAACAAATTGTTGTGTATAATTTTAATGTAAAAATGTTGTACTTTAAAAAATGATAAGCAGAATGATTTCAGAAAAATCTAGAAAGACCCACATGAACAGATGTAAAGTGAAATGAGTAGAGCAAGGAAAACATTGTATATAGTAACAATAATGTATGATGTTCAACTGTGAATAACTTTGTTATTTCATCAATAAAATGATTTAAGTCAATTCCAAAAGTCTTATGATGAATAATATTATCCATCTCCAGAGTAAGAACTGAATTTAGATGTTATCTGAATACAGATCAAAACATTATTTTTTACATTTTAATATATTTTTTTCTGTTTTCTTCACATCATGACTTATATGAAAATATCTTTTGCATAATTACATATATATAAATTAGAACTAATTACTGTTTCAGGAAGGGAATACACATGAAGGGGAAGAATTTGGATCTGAAAATTTTTTAAAAGAATGTTTAAAATTGATTTTACATGCAATTTGTAAAAATATTATTATTAATAAAGAAGAATAAAAATATGTAAAAAGGTAGACATGAAGATTTTCATAACTGTTTTAATGTCTATCCATTTTTATTTATTCACTTGACATCTACTCTAATTCTTGTTCTCTTAAATTATTTTAATAGTCTCATATTTGAACTTCAACAACTCAGCACTTTTTCCCTTCTAATCCCTTTTATCCAAATAAAAATCCTACAACAGAAATATAAGATATTACTTCAGTAGTTCACTTTGCTTTTAAAATAAAAAACAAATTCTGTTTGACATTTAAATCTTCTAAATATTTACCTTAACTATTCTTCTATATTTGTTGTATATTACTTCTCTTGTCTTATACAATTTACATTCCAGCTAAACTAATCTTTTAGCTGTTCTCTAAATTCAACATTCCAGATGTAACTACTGTATTTTTCTTTGCACAATTTGTTTTCCTTAGACATAGAAAGGAGAAAAGATTTTGAAGTTGAAAAAGATATTCAGCATTAAAAAACCATTGGTTCATTTAGTTGTAGCTTTGTCTCACTCCAACAACTCAGGGAGAAAAAAGCCCCAAGATAACTTTCATACCTTTTAAGTATATCAGCCTTATCAGCAAAAAGTTGAAGACTTGCTAATATTGTGATGCCTCTCCCCCTCCTTATATAAAGTTTTAAATAAGGAAGAACAAGTCTAGTCAATGTCGCTAAATTCTTAGGATATTGTTTCAGTCATAGTGGGAAACCCCAGCATGGGATTTAGAATTTATTATCCTCATTATATTATAAATTTCTTGAGGTCAGGTGACATCTCTTCTTTATATTTCTTGCGGTTACATAAAGTAGACAATCATTAATTATTGCATGAAAAATCTTTCTTGTGATACTATTGTGATGTCTATGTCTTCATTTCAGGTCAAACTATACCAAATACACAAGTCAGACAGTGTAATACATCTCTGTTAATTTCATTATAAGAGTAAACATCTTGAAGTAAAGGGTTTTTAGAAGCAGATAAAAATCTGCATAGATAAGTGAAAATGATTGGAAGTATGGCTTCTGAAAATAAAAATTAAAAAAATTAGTCATTGGTATGTGGCATGGCAAATTTATTCATTTCCTTACTTACCTGAAAAATCAACAATCTCTCCCAAATAAACAATTCTTGTATATATACAGCTACTTATTGTAAAGATAATGTCTTAGAAGTGCTCAATCATGTGTGTGGCTTCAGACACATCATATGGGAGAAGAAAAGTTGGAAAAAGAAAGCTGTCATGTATTTTCATTTATTAAAATATTGACCTAAAATACACTTAGATATAACATTTCAATTCCCAAAGACATCAAAATGCTAAAAAATAAACTTCATTTCACCATTAGTTATGTAATTTGATAATCACAAACATAATTTCTAATTAACATCATAGATGAGGTTACTTATATAGTGCATATTTGGATCAGATTTATCTTGGTGAGTTTTTTATCTAACAATTTTTATAGCAATGTTAACTGATAAAAATAATACATTTATTATGGAACTTCTTAATCTTAAAATATTACTATCACTTGTGAAGATCAGACCTTCAAAATTGGTATTTGAGGGGCATGATCTCCTTCCTTTCCAGTCAGTAACTTGGTATCTCTAGGCAGTGGACAGAAGGATGTTTGGCTTGATGAACCATGGGGAACAAATAGAGACAATTATGCTGAAGAAGAACAGACATATTTATTGAGAGTTCACAAATATGTGCTTATGTGCTTTTTGAAGGAAATTTTCAGCTCAATGTAGATATAAAAATTCATGAAAAATTGTTTGTATTAGATAAAGAATATTGAAACTCCTACCAATGGAAGCCAGCAACTTCTCCTACAATTTGTAATCTTAGAAAGTTACCTAGAACTCAGAAAGATTTCACATGTTGACATCTGCTTTTGGTCTCTGATCATTCTTTCTCAAGCAAATATGTCATCTATGAAATCACCCTTCTTTAGCTGCTTCAGATTCATTTCTTGCAATATCTTTTTTTGGCTCTTCATTTTGATGATGTTCCTCTTAAGATACGGAGTTCAGCACTGAATGCAATATTCTATAAGTTGTCTGAGGAATATAGTAACATGAGGATACCTTGATCCAAATATTGTACTTTTATTTTAAAAATGTTTAAATTAGCAATTGAATTAAAAAAAAATAGCAATGCAAGCAGAGTTTGTTTAAATGCTGGTTTAATCTGGTTTTCACCCAGATTTTTTTTCACATTTTCTGCTATTAATCAGGTATTTCACATCTTGTAATGCATTTACATTTTACATTTATAGAGCTAAATGGACTTTAGTTCATCAGTTAACAAATCAGTTAATATTTATGAAGCATGTTTTATGTATCTGAGATACCAACTTGATGACAACTTATCCTTAGAACTAGCTATATAGACCTTTCTGTCTTTATATGTAATACTATCTTCCCAACCCATACATTTTGTACTATCTTTTCCTCATGCTTCAAGCTCTCTTTCCTCAATACTTACTTCTGATAAATATACCTTTCTTCCACATACATATCAAATCTCATTTTTAGTAGGAACTTTCTGAAGACTTTGGGAACTGCAAAACCCATGAGCCCCTTCAATCTAAGTTTATCTTTAATGTTGCTTAATGCATATTGTTGCCCTAATTACAAATGGAGCTCCCTGATAACAAGCACTGTTTTTTAAAAGCTTTTCTTTGTATCCTGGATCTTAGTACAGTGTCTGGCATATAAAAATATTTCATAAATGTTTGTTGACTTACTTAGTGGAGATTGCCCAGAATCCTATTTTTAATAGCCCTAAGAGTAGTTGTGCCTTCCAGACTACCATCACTGCTTCTACCCCATTCCTACTATCCATTACACTTGAAAACATCCATGATAGACATGAAATCTGTCAACTCCCTTTGTATATACCATAAACCATGCCTTCTTTACAACTGCAGCTATTGAAGACCTGAAAGGAAAGTTTTTACCAACAAAGTTGTTGGTAGCATCAATAAGCTTTATCAATGTAATGAAATAAAATAATTTTCTGCTGTATTCTAAGGCTCACTGGATTTTTCCATCTGACAATATTTATATTACTCTGTAATAATCAGCTGAAATACCAGAAATAACTTTACCAGAAAAAGAAAAAGTCAATATATTCTGTTAAATGTCTTCAAAAAAATCAGTGATATATTCAGAGAAATTAAACAAGAATTAAAATTAGAGCATTCACAAGACCAAAATAAAGAAGTTGTATAAAATGTGGTGGGAATCACAAGAGAAAGTTAAGCTAAAATTAAAAGATGCTTAAAAAGAGAGACTAAAATAAATAATGAAGGATTTGATGAGTGAATTCAAGAGACTCAGTCAACAGCAACTTTATTATAATAGAAAATGGAATTGCAACCAAAAAATATCAGTGGAAGAAAATATAGAAAATATTACTGGAATATCAAAACAATTGAAAATTGAGGATCAAATTACATTTGAAGAGGATATATTAAGACACAGCAATCATGGAATTGCCAACATCATAGAGATTTTAAAAATGTGAATATATTATAGAAAATTATTAAAGAAAAATTTCAATTATTAAAATAAGCTATTTTATATAAATACTATACATAGGATCCTCTCAAGAAAGCCCTCAAGATCCAATATTATGAAGATAGTATAGTTAATATATAATCATCATTGAGACTCAAAATGAACTTAAGTGTCATTTTAAGTTATAAAATGGATAAAACATACTCCAAATTGCTGAAGACAAAAAATAATTACCAAACAACATTAAAAATAATCATGCACATACACACACACATACTTCTTAAGGATGACAAGAACACTTTTTAAAATAGGAAAACATAAAATCAAGAACCATGCCTAAACTATATAACTACTGGCTCCCATAATTTCTTTTCTAAACCATCAGAAGTAATCTGTCTAATAATGTATTATAAACTTTTGCAAGATAGGGTTGCCAAGTTTATCATTCTGGATATGTCTGAGGTTTTTAAAAAAATCATATTTGTCCATTCATTCATGAATTCTTGGAATTTCTTGACAAAAATGATAATATCTGAAAGTTTAAAAACATACCATGGCTCCTAATTAAATTCAGTTCAGGGGCAGGTTAAGTGGCACAGGTATTGTATGAATTACATTTATTGTTCAGTTATTTCTATTATATAAAAATGTCCTGAATCTATTTTCACTTTTCTTGGCAAAGATACTGAAGTGATGTCATTTTCTTCTCTAGCTCCTTTAATGAGGAACTGAAGCAAAGAATGTTAAGTAACTTGTACGGTATTATATAGCTACTAAGTGTCTGAGGTCAGATTTGAACTCATGAAGATGAGTCTTCCTGACTCCAGACCTAGCACTCTATCCTCTTTTTACCAATAGTTGTATAACGAATGCGTTTCATAACTTCCTTTTAAGTCTCTTGTAATATTAATAGGTATTTGATAAATGTTATCAAGTGAAGAAAAACTACTCCAGTTATTCTAAATGATGAAATCCTTAGATCCTTTATAAAGGATTAAGTTCAAATTTAAATTTGGTGTTCATAGGTCCTCTTGGATACATATATCTTTTTCTATCTAGGAAATTTCAGTGTTTATTTATGAAACAGTTTCATTTTCTTTAAGTGGAAATGTTGACATGAAAATCTGTTTAATTTTCAGTCTTTCAGATTTGGGAAAAATTTCTCATTTTATATGAATTAAAGAATTTTTTTTTTCCAAACAAGACTGCAGATGCTTAAAATACTGAAGGCCTTTTATCACTTTCAGATAATCTATTCTATCATATATCTGCTCTATATTTTCTGAGTAGTTTCTTTTGAGATGGATTGTGTGGTGGCTTAATAATGGCTTCCCCCTTTATATTGAATATACTGACCTTCTTTTAAAATGTTTCCTTATATTCAGATTCTGATTCTAGGTCTATATATTATGGAATCAAAGCAAGTTATTCCTGTATATCTTGTCCAAGTAAATATATTTAATAGAACAACTCATCTAGAAAATAACATACATCTTTTATTTTGTTAAAAAAAACAATTTTACTGCTGAGCCCCAAGCAGAGATGCTATCTACTTTTAATAATAGCAACTTCAAAGTGCACCATGCATATTTGCATATACAGGAATGGAAGAATTTATGGATTTAGTTCAAGGGAATTAGAATTAATTTCACAATTCCATGGAGGGAATTTTTCTTTTGATGGTGTCTGTAGGGACAAATCTAAGTTTGAGCCTAAACATTGAGAATGTGAAAAAAAAAAAAAAAAAAAAAAAAATATATATATATATATATATATATATATATATATATATATATATATATATATATATATATAGTTTATTATTCTTTCATGACTAGTGGAATAAATACTAATATCTTTCATTGTGTTGTTTATTGTAATTTTTTTTACATGATGTATTTTTTGAGTGTTACCATGCTTACTTGCATTAATCAATAAAGGTCTCACTTCCTTTTCTGAATACTATGTGGAACAACACAGAGATTTTAGTGTGCATGCCACAGTTATGTTTATTTATAAATCATTTTCTAAAATATAAATAAATTAAATTAAAATAGAAAACAAAATTTTCGAATCTTTAGAGGGTTACTTCGTGCTTTTTTGTCCATAAATTCAAAATTATGAATAATTTAACAAAAAAATAAAGTCAAGTTTAACCTTTTGACGTAAAGTAATATCACATGCTGTCTTTTGTAATGAGGTTCCCAGATAATTTCATGCAAGAAAAATAACACTGTTGAGCATGGTTTATACCTAATTCCCTTCATCTCATATCTGAATAACATTCCAGTCTCAGTGGATATGACTTCTTATTGCAAGAATGTGTTGCCACATTTCACTCTTTTTGAAGAGAGAGCTAATAGCTCAAGCATGCACTTAAATAGAAGCAAGTTAATTTACGTGACTATGATTCAATTGCCTTCTTTGTTGCTCAATAATTCTTTTTGTTCAAAGAAAGCATATCAGAAGATTATAATCTCCATCTTCCCAGACTATTTTTCTGCCTTTTTTTTTCCCCCTTAGGAGACTTCTCACACTTGAGACTCAATTCCTATGACTCTTCCTCCTTGGTGAATATTGTCCCATGCTCTCCTCCAAGAGAAGTTTCCATTTGAGAAAGCACCCAAACTATCTATGTTTATTTCTAAGTTCACTTTGAGTTTTCTATCTTGTATTTGTGTAGGTATATTTCTAATGCTTCCCAACCCACACTTTCAAGCTGCTAATTATGTACTGTTTTCTTCCTTTGGAATAAATTCCTAGAGTAAGGACTGGTTCTTTTTTTTTTTTTTTTTTTTTTCCTTATATTCACTTCTCTTAGTACAGTGTCTAAAACATATTAATAATTACAAGATATTTTGTATCAATGTACCTAGTTTAACTTCCTCATTTTATACATGAGGAAACAGTCTCAGAGAAATTAAATGATTTTACTCCAGTCATACAGTAGTAGGATACTTTGAAAGAGAAGCCCAGTATAACACCCAGTATTATGTAAAAGTGCATCACTAAGAAATGAAAAAAAAATGCAAAACACATACAGTCAAATCTATGTCACAAGCTTTAATGATGAACAAATTACAGGCAATAATCTAATTAACCCTAAGGGCCTTTAGCAGAGCTGAAATGTTTTCTTAATTACCATTGGCAGATTCTAAGCCCTAGGAAGGTAGAAAAAAATGAGAAAAGGAGAAAAGTAAGGGAAGATAGAAAGGATAAAGAAATAAGAAGAATTAAAAAGAAAGCAAGAAAATTAGAAGAAATGTATGTGGTTGGGATGAATTTAGCATCAGCTAAATCATTGGGAACGCTACTTAAAAAAATGTGGTGTATTGAATATTGTTGACCTCTGAATTAAATGAGTTGAAATATTCAGATATATGGAAATTTGAGTATTTTGAGTTTCCACTTTTCAGCTAATGTTAAGCCACATAGAGTCATGATTGTCTAATATATCCTGAAGCCATATAGCACTATGGCTCTATTAGGGTCATTGTAACAGTTATTTTGGGGTGGAGTTGCTCAATACAGGTAGTCAGAACAACTAGAAGATTACTTCCTATAAATCAATATATGCTATGTTTACTTCTTTTTCCTTTTTTTTTTTCTCTCCCTTGGTTTTTCCCTTTTGCTCTTATTTTTCTCTCTCAATATGATTCATAGAACTACGTGCATTAAAAATAAATAAATTTTTAAAAATTAAAGAAAAAAAGAATACTTCCCCAGGCACAATATACTAGAGGCAAAAATGTCAGTCTAGACATCTCAACTCTCCTGATGGCATTCCTCAGGACATATTGCAATTGTGTGTCAAATTGAAAACAAACTTGTGCTCAAATCAAGATCTGTCTACACACACTAAGGGGTCTCTGAGGCATCTTTTCACCCATTGCTGAAACCTACACAGAAACAAAAAAGGGATTACCAAATATACTGAGCCAATTACTCTATTTTTCAAAAGCTATTCCCAAAAGTACTCCATAATGAATATATCTCTAGTTGCCTAGGGGATATTTCAGTGGAAGCCACTGTCTGTAGGAGTCCCTTGAGCAATGTCAGATTTCACAAGATTTGGGAACACAGAAAAAGTCTCTCCTTATTCATTCTGACAGTAAGACTGACAAGGACAACTTATTATAGCTCTGAAGGCATCCTGGAAGGAACAGTTTCACCAAATCTCAGAGCAGGAAGGCACCTGAGAGCTAATTCAGTCCATCTATGAATTCCTGAAAAACAATCTCCACAGTATTGCTAACAAATGGTCATCCAGAATGTGCTTGAAAAGCTAAAATAGATAGGAATTTTCTTCACTGGATCAGAGAATCACACATTAATGATAGAAGGGATCTAAAAAGTTCCATTTCATTTTACAGGTATAATGGATAGTTTTAGGAGAGAAGACAAATAAGCATTTATGTTGTATCTACTATGTACCAGAGAGTGTACTTAGTGCTTTTGATGAATATTTTCTCATTTAATCTTCACAACAACCCTATGAGGTAAGTACTATTTCATAGTTCAAAAACCTGTGACAAGCAGGAGTTAAATGGATTTTTACAGAGTCAAACAGGTGGTGAATGTTTGTGTAAGGGCCCTTTAAATGGGCGGACACAGTGCATCGGGATTGAGGCCCAGAAGTAATTTCTGTGGATATTAGGACTGCCCTTGGGCGGGATCCTGGCCATATTGAGATAGTTTTGTAATGGGTGACTCTCTCGCTGATTGGCTGTGTGTGTGACCTCACAGGCCCTATATAAGCCCACTGCAGGCAGCAACCGCCCTCTTTAACCTCCTGCTGTTCACCCTGGCTCCCCAGCCGGGGTGGCCAAGCCAAGATGGGTAGCCGAAAGAGGTAAGGATTTTGGTAGTGAACACATGGGTCTTCTGACCAGGTGTTCACCAGGGAACCAACAAGTCAGGGCATCAGTTAGGGCATTATGTGAGTAGGTATAATAAAGGCTTTTAAGATTACACATGGCTGTTCTTGAGTGCGCTACCGGTTATTAAGCTATAGATTCAAGAGATTGTGGCCAGAGACCTTAGAAGGCCTCAGAGGAGGCGAGCCGGGTAGAGCTCACACTGCAAAGGACAGTGGTCAAAGGTACTCTGGTGGGTCTAGGACAGACTAGTAATTGTAACTGCCAGGAGAGCACGTTACATGTTTGCAGTCTAATTTCAACTCAGATTTCCTTGACTTCAAACCCAGTATTCTATACACTGATCCAACAACTGTTTCATTAAATAAATTTTTTATTTGGAAAATTTTCCTTCTATTAAGAACAAATCTAGATTTCCATCAATTTTATTAATTGCTCCTTATTCTGCCAATTTATTAGAACCCAATTAAATGAATATGAATTCCTCTTTAACATTACAGCCTTTTAAATCCTTGAAAATAGCTATTATGTCATTCAACTACCTCCTCCAGCATACAAATCATTAATTTTTTTCAATTTCACATTTTCATCATGCTTAAATTCGTCAACCTTATTCCTAAATTGTTATAATCTAAACTTTTAATAGTATACTTTAGAGATTTGATGATCTGGGCAGAATATTTAAGATTACCATTGCTATCATGAAATCACTGTCTTACAATTCGTGCTAGGACAACAGATTCTATAGTTGAGTCACTTTGAATTTAAAGTTCACTAATATCCTTTTTAGTAGCACAATTTATTGTCTAGTTACTGAACTTCCATTCCTACCTTGTATGCATAAGAGCTTTATTTTAATATATAGGCCTTTATTTTGGTAATTTCTAGGTTATCTGTTTATAAATAATTCCATGTTTAAAGCTGTTCTTTAAAAGTATATCATAAAATTCTGTGAATTGGGAGATTGTGTTTTAGGGGAATGAATATGGTGTAGTAAGCAGATATGAGATTTTCATATTTGTTGTAAGATTGAAGCATCTTCTATGTCATTAGTTAATTATTGATCATTGAGTCATTGAGTGGTCATAGTTGATTATATGATTATTCAAGACCATAAAGAACAGGGAAGAGACTATTCATGTGCAGCTGGATTTTGCTCTAGCGGCAAAACAAAGACCAAAATTAAGTAAGATCACATGGTGACCAACTGCAAAATATAGAAAAATTCAGTGGGAGGAGTCTGATTTGATTAAATCACTGATTTAAGAAACTTGTTGTACCCTTGCATAACTTTATGTTCTAATTTTCCCTTCTTTCCCCCCACTCCATCCCCTAGATAGCAAGCAATTCAATATATGTTTAATCCAATATATGTAAACATATTTATACAATTATTTTACCACATAAGAAAAATTATGGGAAAAAATGAGTTAGAAAATAAAATGCAAGTGAACAATAACAAAAAGAGTGAGAATGAATTTGTTATATTGTGATCCACACTCAGTTCCCATAGACTTCTTTCTGGGTATAGATGACTCTCTTCATCACAAGATCATTAGAATTCATCTCATTGTTGGAAAGAGTCACATCTCTCAGAATTGATTGCCATTCTACAAGAGATCATTAAGGAAAATTGCTCCAATTAAGTTTTCTAGAAATAGATGGGGGAATATTGATTGAAAGAATCCATTTATCACCTTTGAGAAGAGATTCCAAAAAGAAAACCCCAAGGAACATTGTTGCAAAATACCAAAGCTATAATTTCAAGGAAAAAATACTGCAAGCTGCCAGACAAAAACAATTCAAATATTAAAGAGCAACATTCAGGATTACCCAGGATCTGGCAGCTTCTACAATAAAGCATCAAAGGACCTGAAATATAATATTCCAGAAGGCAAAGGACCTGGGGTTGCAATCAAGAATTAACTACCCAGAGAGATTCAGCATCATCTTTCAGGGAAGGAGATGGAGCTTTAAGGAAGTAAGAGACATTCAAACATTTCTGCTGGGGGGGGGGGAAAGAAAAGGACTAAACAGAAAATTTAATCTATAATCATAGGACTCAAAGAGAACCCTAGAAAGGAAAACAGGGGGAAAAATATATATATATATATATACATACATACATACATACATATATATATATGTGTATGTATGTATGTATATATATATATATATATATATTTTTTTTTTTTTTTTTTTAAAGGTTAAACTGTTTACATGTCTACATGGGAAAATAATATCTGTAACTCTTGAAACCTATACCTGTCAACGGGACAGACAAAGTGGGTCATTACATGGACTGAGGGTGTGGTTGTAAATGGACTCTGATGTGATAACATCAAAGAAAAATACATTTAGGTATGGGCAAAGGTCTATATTAGAGAAGAAAGGGAAAGTATAATGGGAAAGTTATTTAACATGAAGAGGTGGAAAAGATCTGTTAGAGTTGAGGGAAATAAGGGAAGGGGATGAGCATTGTCTGAATCTTGATCTCAATAGTTTTGCCTCTAAAAAGGAATGACTTAATCATTCAGTTGGATATTGTAATTTATTGAACTCTATAAAGAAGTAGGAAGATAAAGAGGAAAATAAAAGGGAGGAAAAAGATAGAAAAGAGAGAAGAAACACTTGAGAAAAAGATATGAGAAGGGGAAAGGCTTGATAGAAGATAAGGCAGTGGGTGGAGTGGGTTAAACATTACTAACAGAAAGAGGGAGTGGGAATAGGAAATAAGGTAGTGGGTGGGAGGGATAAAACCACCCACAAGATTGAGGATATGGTGGAAAGAGAGAACAAAAGTATGTACAGAGGAGAAAATAGAATAGAGAGAAATACAGAACTGATAATCATAACTGTGAATATGAATGGAATGAATTTACCCACAAAACAAAAGCCAATAGCAGAGTAGATTAAAAAATAGAATCCTACAATATTTTGTTTACAAGAAACACATTTGACATAGAGAGACATATACAGAGTAAAATTAAAAAGCTAGAATAGAAATTATTGTGCTTCAGCTAAAATTTTAAAAAAGCAGTAACATTACAAAATCTGATCTCAGATAAAGATATTATTATCTTATTTCCATGTCTAATCTTTACAATGCCTAAGTGTTGACTTCCAAACAGAATACAAATTCTACAAATTTAACTTATCTGCCTCATCACCAAGCAAATAATATTAATGCATAATAAACTTGGTGGATCATGAACCCTTATACTTATATCCCTGATTCTATTTATTGCAACAACGAATCTTCTAGGCCTCTTTCCCTTCTCATTTATTCCTATTCCATTTATTACACAACTCTCAATAAGTATTAGCAGAAATAAAAATAGATCTTATTAAAAGAGAAAAGTATACATGTGAACTAGAGAACCATTATCTCATCAATTCCTATGAGTTAATACCTTTTTTCAAGTATACTTCTCCAGAGTTCCAGGACTCTACATCTCTTGTTTTCTTTTGTTTTACAACACTGATGTTCATGCCCTCCCAGACTTCTCAGGATGGGAGGTAAGAACAGCAAACCAGATATCATTAGCAGGTTTCCTTTGGGCAGAAGGCTCTTAATTGAAATAGGTATATATAATTCTATCAGTATTCGAGGTATTGCACAAGCACATAGTAATATAACACAGGCTACTAGTGATGTAACAAACAACATGAATCAACATGAGGACTTCTACATGTCCATAAGTCCTAGAGATAGTCCAAAACCAATATATTGTCCATTACTTCATATGTCAAGGAATCTAATGGCTCATTGTCATCTATCTGATTCCTTCTCCATCTGTTGAGATACAATCAAACCCTCTCCCCAAAGCAGTTAACCTATCTGGTCCCTTCCATTCACCACATTCTGGATCTCTCCACTATCAAAAGGTATTAGAGCTGCTTGCACTGGACATTGCCCTTCTGGTGGGTTATAAAACCTATCTGCCAGAGCCAATGCATCTTAATCAAAAATCAAAAAATTAATAGTGTAAAGAACTAAATTTAAAAGTTCTCTAGGATAACCTGTGGCTCCCCCTTTCTTTTGCTTTTGGAGAAACATCTTGATGGCTCTGTTTCTCCTCTCTACTATTGCCTGTCCTTGAGAATTAAAAGATATGCCAGTGGTATGTAAAATCTGATGCTGTGCACAAAAGCAAAAATTTAGAAGCATATGCAGGTCTATGTCTATTGTCTATTTTTAATGCTTGTGGCACACCAATGATTGCAAAAGCTTGTATAAGGAATTCAGTGACCACTCGGGCTGTCTCTTTTGCTGCTGGTATTGCAAAAGTAAATTCTGAAAAAGTGTCTACTACAACATGGATAACAGACAACCAACCAAAAGACAGTCACACCAAATGCCAAATATCATTAGGTCTTAAACCAGGAGGGTTTTTCCCTGAAGGGAGGGTAGGAGTGTGAAAAGGAAGGCAAGCTGTACAGTCTTTCATTATGTTCCTAACTTCCTCTTTTGTTATCCCAAATTGCAAACATAAAGCTTGAACAGCCTAATGATATTTATTTATTTTTATCATAGCTTTTTATTTACAAGATATATGCATGAGTAATTTTTCATCATTGACAGTAGCAAAACCTTTTGTTCCAATATTGCCCCTCCTTTCCCCCAACCCTTTCCCAAGATGGCAGGTAGACCAATACATGTTAAATATGTTAAATTATATGTTAAATACAATATATATATATATATATATATATATATATATATATATATATATATGTATATATATACACATGCCCATATAGTTACTTTGCTGCACAAAAAGAATTGGACTTTGAAATAGTGTACAATTAACCTGTGAAGGAAATAAAAAATGCAGGTGGACAAAAATAGAGGGACTGGGGATTCTATGTGGTGGGTTCACATTAATTTCCCTGAGTTCTTTCACTGTGTGTAGTTGATTAAATTCATTACTATTCTATTGGAGCTGATTTGTTTCATCTCATTGTTGAAGAGGACTGTGACCATCAGAATTGATCATCATATAATGTTGTTGTTGAAGTATATAATGATCTCCTGGTCCTGCTCATTTCACTCAACATCAGTTCATGTAAGTCTCTCCACATCTTTCTGAAATCATTCTGCTGGTCATTTCTTACAGTACAGTAAAATTCCATAACATTCATATACCACAATTTATTGAGCCATTCTCCAATTGAAGGGCTCACTTAGTTTCCAGTTTCTGGCTACTACAAAGAGGGCTGCCACAGACATTATTGCACATACAAATCTCTTTCCCTTCTTTAAGATCTCTTTGGGATATAAGCCTAGTCGTAACACTGCTGGATCAAAGGGCATGCACAGTTTGATAACTTTTTGAGCATAGTTCCAGATCACTCTCTAGAAGGGCTGGATGTATACACAATTCCACCAACAATGTATCAGTGTCCCAATTTTCCCACATCCCCTCCACCATTCTGCATTATCTTTCCCTGTGATTCTAGCCAATCTGACAGGTGTGTAGTGGCATCTCAGAGTTGCCTTAATTTGCATTTCTCTGATTAATAATGACTTGGAGCATCTTTTCATATGGCTAGAAATAGTTTCAATTTCTTCATCTGAGAATTGTATGTTCATATCCTTTGACGATTCATCAATTGGAGAATGGCTTGATTTCTTATAAATTAGAGTCACTTCTCTATATATTTTGGAAATGAGGCCTTTATCAGAACCTTAGACTGTAAAAGTGTTTTCCCAGTTTATTGCTTCCCTTCTAATATTGTCTGCATTAGTTTTGTTTGTGCAAAAACTTTTCAATTTGATATAATCAAAATTTTCTATTTTGTGATCAATAATGATCTCTTTATTCTTTTTTCGTCATAAATTCCTTCCTCCTCTGCAGGTCTGAGAGGTAAACTATCCTATTTTCTTCTAATTTATTTATAATCTCATTCTTTATGCCTAGGTCATGAACCCATTTTGACTTTATCTTGGTGTATAGTATTAATTGTGGGTCAATGCCTAGTTTCTGCTATACTAATTTCCAATTTTTCCAGAAGTTTTTGTCAAACAGTGAATAGCCTGATGATATTTAGAATGAAATTATCGGGCTGTCTGAAATTACTTTCCCCACTGAGACTAAGGCCAGTCTGAAAGACTCTCCAGAAAGCTAGCCAGCCCCAGGCAAGGAGACAATGAAGAATTTGGACTTTATCCCTGGCTGTTCTAGTGGTGATTAATTTGCTGAAAGGAAAGCTGCTCCAAGACCTCCAGAAAACCAATCGAGAACATTACATTTTGGCAGAACATTACATTTTGATAAACTGAATGTGGGACTAAGGACCTAATCTATGACCCAGAAATTAGGGTAAGTACAAAAATAGACAACAAAGAAACTTTATTAAGGGCTAAGGTAGTGCTTCAGCTGAAATGAGACAAATGTTTAGAAAACAGCCTTCTTTTCCACCCCAAGGAAAATGTGTTAAAAGCATAGCTAAATTAATAAAAACCACAGTTTGATTGTAACTTGGAGGCAGATCATTGAACTCTTTGAAATATTGAAATACACATCACCTTGGTTCTCTAAGGAAAAATAATTAGATCCAGAAGAGTGGAAATTAATAGGAGAGCAACTATGATAATGGTCCTAATTCAATTCCTGATGAAAAATTATATATATAACTTATATAACTATATATATAACTATATAACTATAACTATATAACTATATATAACTATATATAACTATATATAACTATATATATAAATATATATATATATATATATATATATATATATATAAAACTTAATACAATTGGCTTTAAGGAATTATATAACCATTAGAATAAAAAAAAAAAAAAAAGAAGAAAGAGCAGGAGTGGGAGGATACTGACAAACTAGGTGAAAATGAAGAAGAATTAGACAAGAACAGAATTAAATACAATTCTGATGAAATTAAGGAGTGTGGTGCTTCACAGCAGGAGCCATTAGGGCATTCCCCATCTCATGACCCTCCCCCCTCAATTAACCCTTCATGGGTGGAGGGAGAAGGAGGAGGAGGAGGGGCAGTGACACAACCAGAACCACCTTTGAATCAACTTATGACAAGATTACAAAAGGCACTAGTTAAAGCAAAAAAAAAAAAAAAAAAAAAAAAGACAAGATATATTGGATTTAATGGAAGCATTCCCTGTGATTGAAGAATTTGATTCTTTGGATCAAGCCTGGAGAAGATACATTCCTTTTGATCTGGAAATTATTGAAGATTTAAAAAAGGGTTGCACTCTTTATGGGGCTACATCATCTTATGTTGAGATGGTATTAGAGAATTTGGCTTATGAATTTTTAACCCCTAGTGATTGGAAATTATAGCAAGAACATGTTTAGAACCTGGACAAAACTTGTTATGGTTTTCAGAGTATAGTGAACTATGTAGAATACAAGCCCAATGAAATAGGCAAACTGGAATTAATATGCACATCACCTTTGACCAACTAGCAGGCAAAGGTCAGTATGCAGATGCTTCAGCACAGATTAATTACCCTTTGATAGCATATGCTGCTGCTGCTATCAAAGCATGGGGATCCCTCCCAGGAAGACATAGAGGGGAAGCCTTTACAAAAATAAAGCAAGGTCCAAATGAACCCTTTGCTGATTTTGTGGGATGTCTGCAAACAACTGTCATATGAACAATTGGAGAAAATACAACTATAGAAATAATGATCAAACAACTTGCTAAAGAAAATTCTAATGAGATTTGTAGAAGAATTATATGTGGATTACACAAAGACGCTCCTTTAGAGGAGATCATAAGATGCTGTGCTTCAGTGGGCACAAATGCCTTTCATACCCAGGCTATGATGCAGAACATAGGAAGACCCTTTTGGTAAGGAACTTCCAGAGAGACTCACCAATGCTTTCAATGTGGTAAATAAATAAGGCATCTGAAAGCTCAATGTAGGAATAGAGAGAGAGTGAGAAGAGAGGATGAGAAAAAGACCTAAAACCCTATGTACACAATGCAATAAGGGCTTCCACTGGGCTTCAGAATATAAATTGACCCAGGAAAACGAGAGGTGGATCCCAGCTCCAAGACCTCAAACAAAAAACAGGTGGGGTATGATGGCAGCTGAGTTTACACCCAGAGAGTCTTTAGAAGTTTAGGACTCTGATATGATTAGTAATCAGAGAAGCAATCAGATGGGAGAAAGCGATTACAATTGGGGAAAATACAGGCTTTTTAACTCAACAGAAAGGTAGTATCCAGTGCAAGCAGCTCCAATATAATCGCCAGGTGATATGGAGAGATCCAGGAAGTGATGAATGAAAGGGACTAGATAGGTTAACTGCTTGCAGGAAAGGGTTTGCTTGTACCTCTATATATGGAGAAGGAATCATATGGATGCCAACGAACCATATTCACTTTGTCCAATTGGAGAGAGACAGAAGAAGAGAAAAACCTTGAAACAAAGGAGAAGACCTAAGAAACATTTGACACTGAAAAAGCATGGCTGATAATTAGACTGTTGCAGGACTTTAAAACTGGCAGGGATCATTTGATTCCCTGAGATTAAAAAAAAATGTTGATAAAGTATTGTAGAACTTCAAAACTCACAGGAATCATTGTATACTCTAAGACATGACAAGACTACAGGACTTCAAAAACTGCAAGAATCATTGGACTCCATAACACATGAAGTAATGGACAATAGATTTGTTTTGGACTATCTCTAGGAGTTATAGACATATATAATGCCTCATGTGGATTCATGTTGTTTGTTAAATCACTACTAGCCTGTGTTACTATGTGCTTATATAATATCTCCCATGTTGATGTATTTATGTATATCTATTTCAAGTGAGACCCTTCAGAAACTGGCAAATCTGGTTTGATTCCCCAATTTCCTTTGGTGTTTTCATCTCCCTTCCTGAGATGTCAGGGAGGGCATGAATGATATTTTCACCCCTTTTTCTGAAAAGTCAGGGAAGGAATGATCACTTACTTTTTGGGATTCTCACCTCCCTGAGAAGTCAGGGAGGGCATGACTACCTGTGTTCTAAAACAAAAGAAAGTGGGATATGTTATGGGTTCTTGTACTTGAAATAAGGATTCTTACAAAATGTTTGAGTTAACAGTGGAATTGATAAATTAATGGTTACCTAGTCTAGCATGGTAATTAATAGTTCTCTAGTTCCATGCATGTATTTAATACTTAATACAGTTCTACAAGATTCACACTTACAATGATATAATTATAATAGAGCATATACTCTAGGACAAACTCAGAGACAGATTCATTCATTCCATCTCACACCACCATGGTGGCTGGCCTCCTGCACTTATCCACTGAAGCCAAGGTTCTGGAAGACCTCCAAGAAAGCTAGCCCCCAACCGCAGGCAAAGAGACAATAAAATAATTTGGACATTGGACTTTAGCATCTGGCTATCTTGTTAGGATTACTAGGTGAGAACTCAGGTTGTCTGGACAGTGACAAGGTGAGAATTCAGGTTGTCTGGACAATTACAAGGGGAGAACTCAGGTTGACTTGACAGTTCTCTGGCTCAGACCTTTGGTTTGGGCCTTTAAAGGGATTTTACACCTTAGGAATTCTAGGAGGAGCAAGCTCATTGGTTGAAGTGGTTCTTCCCAGAAGCCCTTGTATGATCCCACGCCCATTCTCTGGGAGGATAAAAAGAAGCAACATTGAGCTTGGAGAGCAGTCTGGACTAGGGAAGGACAAGAGCTGGAGGAGATTCAGAGCCAGGATTCAGGAAGAAGAAGAGGCTGGCTGGAGGCTCCAGAAGCCTCCCAAGAAACCTGCTCATAGAGGAAAAGATTATACAGAAAAGAAACCTCCTCACAGAGAAGGATTACAACTGAGAGACGATCAGAAATCTTGTGGTGATTACTGAACTGAAATGAAGGCTGGCCCCCAAACTTCTAGAAAACCAACCAGAACATTACAATTACCATTTAATGGAGACTCATGTGTAAAATTTGGAGCTGTGACCAATGAAATTTGCCACTCTGGGATGGTTTCATAGCATAAATTAATTTGTCCATTGGAGAGAGACAGAATTTGTATTTGTATAAAAGGTGTATATCTTATTAGGTCTTATCCCAGATAATTGTACTACTTGCTTAATGGCCTTTAATAAGATTCTAGCCATAAGCACTGGGTAAGGAGTAAGGCTTTGTTCTGGTTGTGTTGGAAGGTTCACCCACTGTATCACACTGTCTCCTTGATGAAGGACTGCTGTGGGTGCCTCTTTTGTAGCAAAAACTGATATTTCAAAGAGTTTTTGAGTAACTCTTTCAACTACATTCGATGAAGCCAGTTCAACCTCTCTCAAAGCCTCTTGAGTTTCGTTTGTAAGCTGGCATGGTGAGTTTAAAGCAGTGTTTCCCCTTAAAATGCCATATAATGGTTGTAATTGATAGGTAGCTAAGCCTAACACTGGATGCATTCATTGGATATCTCTTATCAATTTCTGAAAGTCATTTAAGGTGTTCAAGTTCTCTGTTCTTAAAGAAAGCTTTTGTACTGTAAGCACATTAGGGTATACTTCATGTCCTAAATATTTAAAAAGAATGTGTTTTTGAATTTTTTCTGGAGCTATATGTGATTTATAGTTCCTTCATGTTTCTATGGTCTTTTGTAGACATGCTTCTAATATTTGCTCCTTATATGTACATCCTAAGATATCATTCACGTAATGTAACAACTTAACTTTTGGAAATTCTTGTCTTACTGGAGTAAGAGCAGCAGCAATACATACATACATACATATATGTATATACATATATTTATTTGACAAATAGTAGGGTTATTTTTAATTCTCTGTGGCAAAACTGTCTATTCATAGTTATTATAAGGCTGAGCCAAATTATTGCTGGGTATTGAAAAGGCAAAACTTTTCATATCCTCCTTATCTAGAGGAATAGAATAGAAACAATCCTTAATGTCTATAACCCAAAAAGGCCATTCTCTAGGCACTTGAGTAGGAGATGTAAGTCCCCATAGTTTCTATCTGTTTAATTTTCTTAAATCAGTCAACATCCTTCATTTTCTAGATTTCTTTTTTACAACAAATACAGGGGAATTTCAAGGATTTAGAAAAGGTTGTAAGTGTCCTTGTCCTTAGTCAAGTTGCTCTTTTACTACATTTAATAAGGCCTGAATTTTATCACTCGTTAAGGGCCACTGTTATACCCACACTAGTGTATCAGTTTTCCATTGAATGGGAACAGGTGAGAGTTCAGGCAGGCCTTCAACAGCAGCCTTGCCTAAAAAGCCAAAGTACTCAATTGTAATCCAAATTGGGGATTTTTTTCAACTACAAAAGGAGTAAAAACTCCTGTTTTGTCTCTAAATGTTCATCTCAAAGGAGTAACACTAACTTCAGCTGCTATTGATCATCCTATGCCAGACTTATAGATATCTCCCTTAATCTTTGGCCAATGACTGGGCCAGTTGACACCTATATCTACCAACCCTTTCCATAGTATGCCATTTACATAGGTAGTGAGCATAGGAAGCTGTAATGGCTGTAGTCCAGAATATTTATGGATTTTGTTGTTGGGAGTCAAAATCTGGGCAAATATCTCCAAATTGCCTATCAGGAGTGTGTATTGGTACATCTGATGCTACTACTTCTCCTGGGTGATAAGT
The DNA here is from genome assembly GCF_048593235.1 of Sminthopsis crassicaudata. Lineage (NCBI taxonomy): Eukaryota > Metazoa > Chordata > Mammalia > Dasyuromorphia > Dasyuridae > Sminthopsis > Sminthopsis crassicaudata. Next base: position 204,572,232 of record NC_133620.1, on the reverse strand, counting down.
CACACATTGTCTATCTGGATTAGTGACTGGGATAGTAGCTATAATTTCCCCGGTTTCCCAAATCAGTGTATGGATAGACATTGTTTTGTAAGCCCTCTCAGAAGGTGAAATGGTCAAGCCGACTGTGCTTGGAAGCAAAGGATCCATCGGCTGGACAGGGACAGATTTCACCTCTCCAGGGGATATCTCAGTTGCCCCAACTGTATACAACTGTATTCTCCCCAATTATAATCCCTTTCTCCATCAGATTACTTCTGAGCTGATCTATCAAGTAATCCCTTTGTCCCATCAGATTGTTTCTCAGCTGATTGATCATGTCTCAGTACAAAACTTTTAAAAACTCTCTGGTTGTAACATCAGCTACCATCATGCTCTAAGTGGTTTTTGCCTGGGGCCCTGGAGCTGAGCCCCATCCCTTTTCCTGAGTCATTCTACATTCTGATGCCCACTGGAAGCCTCTGTTGCATTTTGTATTTAGGGTTTTTGATCTTGTTCTCCTGCTCTGTCTTCTCTGCCAACACTGAGCTCTCAGATGTTCTACTTTACCACAGTGAAAGCCTTGATGAGTCTCCTGAAGTTCCTTGCTAAAAGGCTTTAGGGAATTACATGTTCATATCTTGAGTAGTATGCATCATAGTCTGGTTATAAAAGGTATTTGTGCCCACTTGGCACAGCATCTTATGATCTCATCTGCAGGAGCATCTTTGTGTAATCCTAGTATAATTCTTCTACAAACTTCATTAGCAATTTAAATAAGTTGTTTTACCATAATTTCTGTTGCTACATTTTCACCAATAGTTTATATGACAGCTATTTGCAGATGTCCCACAAAATCAGCAAAGGGTTCATTTGGACCTGGTGCTATTTTTGTGAAGGCTTCCCCTCTATCTTTTTTTCCTGGGAAAGTGCCCATGCTTTGATGGCAGCAGAAGTGATTTATTCATATCCTGTAAAAGGGTAATTAATCTGAGCTAAAGTGTTTGAATAAGGAAATGCACCTATTAGTTGGTGAGAGGTGACTGGTATATTAACTTTAGGTTTCTTATTTCATTGGGTTTGTATTCTGCAGAATTCACTATACTCAGAAAGCCATGACAAGTTTTGTCCAGGTTCTAAACATGTTCTTGCTGTAGATTTCCAATCATTATGGGTTAAAACTTTAAAAGTCAAATCCTTTAATGACATAAAATGATGTAGACCCATAAAGAGTGCAAGCCTTTTTCAAATCTTTGATAATTTCTAGATTAAACAAAATGTCAAACTCTTCAATCACAGGGATATTTCTATTTTTAAATCAGATATATCCTGTCCTTCATTTTTGCTTTAATTAGTACCCTTTGTAATAGTGTCATGGGATTGAAGAGGGTGAAAAAAGCTGCTGAGTGGGTGGTGCTGATGGTGTCACTTCCCTTCCCCCTCTTCCTCCTCCCTCCATTCACAAGGGCGAAATTGAGGGCAGTGGGTCATGAGATGGGGAATGCTCTAATGACTCTTGCTGTGAAGCACCACACTTCTTAATTTCATCAGCATTGTACTTAACTCCTTTCTTGTCTAATTCTTCATGCTTTTCAGCTGCTTTGTCAATAACATCCCCCTCATCCTCTTTCTTCTTTTTCCTTATTCTAAAACTTATGTAATTCCCTAAAGCCAATTGTTGTATATATGTTGTATATATAGAATGTTTCTTCAGAATTGAATCAGAACCAGTATCATTGTAATATTCAAATTGTTGCTCTTCCACTCATTTCCACTTATCTGGCTCTAATTTTTCCTCCTTAGAGAAGCAAGGAGATGCATACTCTGTTTTTAAGAGTCCACTGATCTGCTTCCAAATTATAATCAAACCTTGCTACTTTATTAACCTACACACTGCTTTCTACACACTTCCCTTGGGGTGGGGAGGACTTTTTTCTAAGCATTTGTCCCATTTCAGTTGAAATACTAGTTTAGCCCTTACCAAAGTTTCCTGCTTGTCTATTTTTGTACTCATTCTATTTCCTAGTCACCAAGACTTCTCCACTGAACTCAAGATCATGTCAGTGGAACTGCTGAGTGTAAATCTTTAAGTCTACATTTGGTACTAAAATGTAATGTCCAAGCTAGTTTGCTGGAGGTACTTCAGATAGGCCTTGGTCTCAGCAGGACAGATACCAGTCAAGAATAGAGTCTAGATTCTTTATTCTGGCTCAGTCTTGATCTTAGTGCAAAAAGTATGAGAGCCACCATGAGGCTGGTCAGAGATAGAATGTCTATCTTCCAGTTCTTCTTAGCCCTTATATACCTTAATATAATTACATCATTACAGCATACTGATTATGTGTGAACTAGAGAACCATTACATCACCATGCTAAATAGTATATATGTGAACTAAAGAACAATCATCTCATCAATTCCACTGAGTTAACACCTTGTTTGCAATATACTTATCCAGAGTTCTGCTTTCCCCAATAATCTAATTCTAAAGAATGAGGGGGTCAAATAACAAATCCCAGTGATGGGGGTGAACCCTCAAACTGTCATTGACTTTTGGGATGATCCCTGAAACTCTCCTTTCAAGACAGTTAAATGGTTTCATTAACATTTGCCCAGGACCACTCCCCACTTAGCTGGAACATAAGTGGTCTCATTTAGCTGGAGATCTGGACTTGACATTACTACTGAGTAGCTGCTGCACCCTCCATTGAGCTGAAAATTAGTCCAGGATCACTCCTACTTAGTTCAAACTTAAGTGATCTTATTCAACTGGAAATCTAAGCCTAGAAGCAGTGACAACATTGAAGTAATTTTATTCAATTTAAACTTCAGTCTCAAATTTTCTATTAAAGGGCAATTTTGGCCTCATTTCTTTGCAGAGGCCCAAAGTAACCTCTCTGTCTCTCCTTGGCAGAGTTGCCTGTCAAAACATTCTCTTCTCAGTGTTAACACCTTTGTTTATCTCTCTGCCAGGATTTCTCTGCTAAGACCTTTATGTACCTGCCAGGACATTGTCACTGGGATGTCAGTCTTTGTAGTAAAAGCTGATTTTTGAAGTGCCAACAATAAAATTCCTTTTACCAGTCTAATATTTCAGTTTGTGAATTCTTTTACATTGGTCCTGTGCCGACCAAAGAGGGGTTGCCATAACTCTTTGCACTACCACTAACTGCATCAACAGAAAAAAAAATCCATAATTTAATTCAATAAAATGACAATAATGAGATAACATGCCAAAAGTGATGGAATACAGCCAAAGTAGTTCTTAGAGAAAAAAGTTTTTAATCTCAAAATAGCCATATAATAATAATAATAAAAAAACCAGAAACAATGAATCCTAATTCATTGCAACTAAAAAGCTAAAAAATGAAAAGAACAAATTAAAAACATCAGTTAAATACCAAATTGCAAATTTTGAAACTTAAAGGAGAGATTAATAAAATGGAAACTATGGGAACTATTGAACAAATAAACAAAACTTAGTTTGTTTTATGAAAACAACCTAGCAAAATAGATAAATCTTTGATTAATTTGATCAGAAAAAGGAAAGAAAAGAAAACCAGATCACTAACTTCAAAAATAAGTGGTTAACTTACCACCAATGAAAAATAAATTAAAACAATAATTTAAAAACTTTGGCTAACTATCACAGCAAGTCTGACAATCTAACTAAAATGAATGAATATTTACAAAAATAAAAGCTGCTCATATTAACAGAAGGGTAAATAAAATACTTAAATAGTCCCCAGTTTAGAAAATGAAATTGAACAAGTCATTAATGAACTCCCTAGGAAAAAATGTCAAGGGCCAGATAGATTCACAAGTAAATTCTATCAAACATTTAAAGAACAATTAAATCCAATACTATGTAAACTATTTGGAAAAATAGATAAGTAATACTGCCAAATTTCCTCTATGACAAAAATATGTTATTGATATCTAAACCATGAAGAGCCAAAAAAGAGAAAGAAAATTACAGACCAATCTCCCTAAGGAATATTGATGCAAAAAATTAATTAAATATTAGCAAAGAGATGACAACAACTTATCAGCAGGATAATACACCATGATCAAATGGAATTTATATATATATATATATATATATATATATATATGTGTGTGTGTGTGTGTGTGTGTGTGTGTGTGTGTGTGTGTGTGTGTGTAGGAATTCACGGCTGATTCTGTATCAGGAAAAATGTTACCATAATTGACCATATCAATTACAGAACCAACAGAAAACATATGATGATGTCAATAGATTTGGGACAAGCTTTTAACAAAATACAGCATTCATTCCTATTAAAAACACTAGAGAGCGTAGCGATAAAGGGAGCTTTCTTTTATACTATCTCTCTAAAACCTACAGCAAACATTATTTGTAATAGAGAAAGGCTGGCTGCATTCCCAATAAGATTAGGGGTGAAACAAGGATGCCCATTTTTTACCACTATTATTATTATTTCTAAAATATGTAGAGAATTGTGTCGAATTTATGAGAATATAAGTTATTCCCCAATTGATAAATGGTCAAATTATATGAACAGACAATTTTCATATGGTGAAATTAAAGCCATTTTAAGTTATATGCAAAATTCTCCTAATCACTATTGATTAGAGAAATACTAATTAAAACATCTCTGAGATACCAATTCATACCTCTCAGTTTGACTAAGATGATAGGAAAAGATAATGATAAATGTTGGAAAGGATGTGAGAAAACTGTGAAGTTGTGAAATGATCCAACTATTCTGGGTAGTGATCTGGAACTATACCCAAAGAGATATTCAAGTGTGTATACCATTTGACCCAGTAATGGCACTACTGGTGCCATTATTGAATCTATGTCGCAAGGAAATCATAAAGAAGGGGAAAAAAAAACACACGTGTGAAAAAAATGTTTGTAGGAGCTCTTTTTATAGTAGCAAAGATTTGGGAAATGATTGGATGCCTATCAGTTAGGGAATGGTTGAACAAGTTATGGCATATGAAGGTAATAGAATATTATTGTTCCATTAAAAACATGATGAACAAGCTGATTTTAGAAAGGCCTGATGAACTGACTCTGAGTGATGAACCCTTTGCTGATTTTATGAGCCATCTGTATTCAGCTGTCATATGAACTATTGGTGAAAATGCAGCAACAGAAATTGTTATAAGACAACTTACTAAAGAAAATGCTAATGAGGTTTGTAAAAGAATTATACTAGGACTACACAAGAATGTTCCTTTAAAGGAGATCATAAGATGCTGTGCCACAGTGGGCATAAATACCTTTTATAGTCAGGCTATAATGCAGACTTCTCAAGATCCGAACATGAGAAGACAGGGTCCCTTTTGGCAAGGGACTTGCAGAGAGACTCATCAATGCTTTTCAGTGTGGTAAAGTAGGGCATCTGTAAGGTCAATGTTGGCATAAAGACAGAGTGAGAAAACAGGGTTTGAAAACAAGACCCAATTGTATTAAGTTATACATATAGAATGTTTCCTTAGAAATTGAATCAGGACCTTTATCATTGTAATATTCACATAGTTGATCTCCTACTAGTTTCCAATTATCTGCCTCTATTTCTTTTTCCTTGAATAACCAAAGGGACATGCATTCTAATGTATCTAGGAGTCCATCAGTCTGCTCCTAAGTTACAAGCCTCTTTATTAGTCTGAGTATGCTTCCTGGAGATCTCCCTCGGGGTGGGATTGGGGTTTGGGATGAGGGAGAATCTTTTCCTAATATCTGCCCCATTTCAATTAGAAAATTAGAGTTACTAGTTTTGCTCTTAATAAAGTTAATTCCTTGTTTGTCTATTAAAATACCCTATTTCCTGGTCACAGGGACTTTTTCAGTAAAATTAGGGTCCTTGGTTTATAGGTTGGGCACCAAATGTTAAGTGCAAACTGGCTCCCTGGAGCCCTCAGGATCAGCCAGAGAGAGCCAGGATAAGTAAAAGTCCTTGGTCTTTAGGGGGAGAAGTTAAAGAAACAGGCAAGCTGTTAGTAGTTTTGCCAAAGATCTCTTCTTGATTCTGGAGTTCAGAATATCCACCTTTCTCCTCCTTGTCCTGCCTCTACTTAAGGTCTGTCTTGTCTCACCCCACCCTCTAATCTTACCTATGCTTATTTGTATACACCAAACATTGAGTAAGCACCAATGGTGAGAAGAGCCATTTTTCCAAACATACGCTAATAGAGTCATTTTCTTATATCATATAGGTAATTAGCCTTAAATACTCAGTTGTCTGATTCAAGCACACCTGTTCAAAGTTTCAGCCCTTTACAGTAAACCATTTCTTGTTTCTTAGTTTGCTTATGATATCCTTTATGTTTAAAGCATGTAACCATTTTGACCTTAACTTGGTTTATCATGTGAGATATTGGTGTATATTAAGTTTCTGCCTAACTGCTTTCCAGTTTTCTTGACAATTTTTGTCCTCAAAGCTCAAATTTTTGTGTTTTTCAAGTACTAGATTAATATAGCCAGTTACTACTATGAGTTCTCTATCTAATGGATCTTATTTTCCAATTAATGTGGATATATGCCCACTTGGTGGGGATGAAATGACTTTACCAAATATTCCTTAATTAATGAAATTATAAGGGCAGCTTGATGGCAGGGGCAGCCAGATAGAAAGAACAGTTGATAGAGATTGGCCTTGAAGTCAGAAAGACCTGAGTTCAAATCTGGACTCAGACACTTAATACTTACTTACCATGTGGTCTTGAACAAGTCATTTAACCTCAGTTGCCTCAAAAAAAGAAAGAAAGAAAGAAAGAAAGAAAGAAAGAAAGAAAGAAAGAAAGAAAGAAAGGAAGAAAGAAAGAAAGAAAGAAAGAAAGAAAGAAAGAAAGAAAGAAAGAAAGAAAGAAAGAAAGAAAGAAAGAAAGAAAGAAAGAAAGAAAGAAAGAAAGAAAGAAAGAAAGAAAGAAAAGAAAAGAAAAAAAGAAATTAAGGAAATTGTAAAGAGAAATTTGTCTGGTCTTTAAAATTACACATTTAAGGAAAAAGTGATAATTTTGCCATTAAAATTTTCACAGTACTTATCATAAACAAGAGATTATTCCAATAAAATTATATATAAAATCATAAAAGTTAAGGTATGTACTTTATGTTTACCTGTAATATGAAGACAAAACAACAAATATTTTGTACAAGCAGATTTTATTGGATTTTTGATCAATTTTCTTGAAAATTTAAGATATCTTACACAACCAAAATTTTTCTGTGTCCAAAGCAAGCTGTGTTATATAGACATGTAATCTCAGAGTATTGTTGTTTTCATTTGGCTTCTTAATGAATGAAATCTTCTATTTTACTTAATAGATGATGGAGGCCATTCTGGAGAGCAATTTGGAACTATGCTCAAAAAGTTATCAAATTGTGCATATGCTTTGAACCAGCAGTGTTATTACTGGGCTTATATCCCAAAGGGATTTTAAAGAAGGGAAAGGGACCTGCATGTGCAAGAATGTTTGTGGCAGCCCTCTTTGTAGTGGCCAGAAACTGGAAACTGAGTGGATGCCCATCAATTGGAGAATGGCTGAATAAATTGTGGTATATGAATATTATGGAATATTATTGTTCTATAAGAAATGACCAGCAGGATGATTTCAGAAAGGCCTGGAGAGACTTACATGAACTGATGCTGAGTGAAATGAGCAGGACCAGGAGATCATTATATACTTCAACAACTATGAGATGATCAATTCCGATGGAAGTGGCCATCAATAGAGCAGTAATAAATTGAACCAGCTACGGCCAGTGAAAGAACTCTGGAGATGACTATGAACCACTACATAGAATTCCCAATCCCTCTATTTTTGTCCACCTGCATTTTTGATTTCCTAATTGTACACTATTTCAAAGTCTGATTCTTTTTGTACAGAAAAATAACTGTTTGGACAGGTATACATATATTGTATCTAATTTATACTTTAACTTTATACTTTCAAATATTTAACATATATTGGTCAACCTGCCATCTGGGAGAAGGGGAAGGGGGAAAGAGGGGAAAAGTTGGAACAAAAGGTTTTGCAATTGTCAATGCTGAAAAATTTCCCATGCATATATCTTGTAAATAAAAAGCTATTTTAAAAAATTAGATGATGGAGGCAAAGTTGCCACTAGTTCATGAAATTCATAGTGATAAAGGAGGACTTCTGAGTTGAATGATCATTAAAACATCGATGGTCGGTTCATTTATTATTGCTTAAATTTTCTATCTTGCTAACTTGCCAAAAGAATTTGAGGTGGGTTATAAAGTTAAAGTACAACACAGGATAACTAAAATTTGAACCAAAAAAAAAATCATTAGAAAGAGCATAGAACAAAATAGCTTTTCTGTCAAAATTTAGTTGTTTGTTGATGTTTGTCCTTGCAAAATAACCCTAGTTGTGAGTCAATTATTAATGGTGAACATAAAATGTAGTTCTGAGACCCTTTGACAGCTATGAGGTTGGGCAGAAGGGAGAGGACACATTAAGTTATATATACACTGCTTGATACAAATTACATGAAGAACAAACTCTGACATGGATTTTTAGAAAGAATTTATATTTTGGGTACCTATATGACAATTGAAAATTGGACATACAGTTGGAAGATATGGGTTTGAATTCTGCCTCAGACACTTAATAGTTCCATGATCATAAGAAACCACTTAACCTTTCAGAACATGAATCCTTACCCTAGGATCCACAGAGACTCAAGGTATCTGTTATAGGGATCCTTGGATTTGGATATATTAAAATAATCATCTTTATTTCAATATAGGCATATCAGTGATTCAGCATATAAAATGCTTAACCAGTGTTTAAGAAGATTTGAATTCAAATCTAGAATCAGAAATTCACTTAAACTTTCTCCATTTCAGTTTTCCATTTGTAAAATTAGGATAAAAATATTACCTACTCACAGTGTTATTTTGAGAATCAAATGAAATAACATAAAATGTTTTATAAACTTTAATGTACAATATAACAAATAAAGCTTAAATTTAATAAATATAGTACTGTATGGTATAAATCTTAGTGAAATTGGATTTGATGAATACCTCAGACTACCAGACAATATTACCCCATATGGGAACTTGCTTCTGAGAGACAGGAAGACTGGCACTGCTGTGGATATTGTCAGCCTACCATGTAATTAGGAGCACAATTATTCCATTGCAGCAGGGCATAAATGTATAGAATTTTAAGGTTCTACTGACCCAAAAAGTCTCATTCTCAGTTGGGTTTTCTGGAGTAAAGTACTCATCCATTCATAGTAATTGATTCTAAGCATTAATTGGAGATTGATTTAAGGGCCACCTTTTCCTCTTAGTGGCCCATGAGTCCTAGAAAAATTGGCTTGGAGTTTTAGCCTTTTTAATGTATTTACCTTTTTCAGTTCTAGGTGTAGGAAGTAAAGACCCAGACCTAGAACCTCAAGTGACAGAATTCTTAAAATACAGAATTCCAAGCTAACCATTATAGCCAGTTCAGCAAGGAAGTTCTAAGAAGACAAAAATTCTGGGATACTAAATAAGGAAGGGGATTTTGAACTTAATTGAATTTAGTGTGACTAAAATTACATAGAAAACGAGTTAAAGTAAGTGAGGCAAATGACCTTGCACAAGTCCTCCCTTTCTTAAATTCAATTCACTTACATGAAATGCTCATGGCACTACCTTCCTAATGTCATGGTCCTCTTTGAATACAGAGGACAAAGAACTTGTCTAATCAAAAAGCTAGATGGTTTGGGGGTAATTATGTATACCTCCGAATTTTGGGAGGAAATGTCTGTATTTTTTCTATAGATCAATAAAAAAATAAATATTAAGAGCTTATTATCATGCTAAATGATGAACATGTAAAAGGATATAAAAGACAATCCCTGCCTTTAAGGAATTTGCAATCTAATGAGAGAGAGGAAACAAAAACCTACATATGTCTAAATAAAGTATTTAGAGTATAAATAGGAAATAATTAAAAGAAGGAAGGCTAGAATTAAGAAGTCTTGGACAAGTCTTCCTGTAGAAGATTGGATTTTGCTTGGAACTGAAAGGAAATCAGAAAAATAGACAGAGATGAATTGGAAAAGAATTGTAGGCATAGGAGACAGCCAGACGAAATGAAAGGATTTTGCATTTGAATCTGCAACTGAGAGGGAGTTATTGGAGTTTATAGGGTAGGGGTTGACTTGTACTTTTAAATTTTGAGAGAGTTCTCAATTTTATTTTGGGGAGTCCTAGAAATTGGCAGAGGACCAAAGATCCTCCCAACATTCTGGGTATAGAACGACACTAATTGGGGAGTGAAAAGTAACATGATTCTCCCTCAAACAGGCGAAACATACTACACTCTTCTTGTTATGCTAGCTGTTATGTAATTGACTTCCTTTGTAATTTTATGCATTTTAATTTATATATTTAAAGCTATTATTGAAGAAGAGTTCAATAACATTCAAAACCAATGCCAAATGAATCCATGACAGAAAAAACAAAAACAAAAACTGTCAGAGCCTTTTTTTCCTCATTTGTCTAATAGGAACAAATACTTTTAATATCTTTTTCAGAGGGATTTTGTGAGAGAATTGCTTAGCAAAATTTAGCATGCTATATAAATATAAGTAATGCTTACTATTAGTGATTTAATCAGTGATCAATGAGAGGTAGCATGATAAAAGCTGAACTTTGAGTCATGAAGCAAAGAAAGTAAAAATAAAAGAAGTAAGAAAGAAAAAAGAGAGGAAGCGAAGAAGGAAAAAAAAAAAGCAAAAAAGAAAAGGAAAGAAAAAGGTCAGTGACTCCAGTTATGATATTGTACAAGATATAGAAATGTTCTTCATACATGTGTTTTATATCTAGCTCGCCATAAAAGTTGAGGTCATAACATCAAATTGCCTCAGTAAAGGCATTTCTATATCCAAGAGAAACAGGTCACTGATATGTCAATTAGTCTGTCTCTCTAGTATGGTATCAGATGTTTCAAGGGAGCTTTTGGCAAGTACTACATTTTAGTCAATTCAGGATCGCATTCTCTGATGTATGTCAGCAGGGCTGATGTCTTCTTTTTTTTTTTAATTTTTATTTTGTTTTATAATTATAACATTTTTTTGACAGTACATATGCATGGGTAATTTTTTACAACATTATCCCTTGCACTTACTTCTATTCAGATTTTTTCCCTCCCTCCCCCAACCCCCTCCCCCAGATGGCAGGCAGTCTTATACATGTTAAATATATTACAGTATATTCTAGATACAATATATGTGTGTAGAACCGAATTTTTTGTTGCACAGGAAGAATTGGATTCAGAAGGTAAAAATAACAGTTTACATTCATTTCCCAGTGTTCCTTTTCTGGGTGTAGCTGGTTCTGTCCATCATTAATCAATTGGAATTGGATTAGCTCTTCTCTATGTTGAAGAAATCCACTTCCAGCTGATGTCTTCTTGATGAGAGATAGAGTCATGAGCTTTAGAAACTAGAAGCCAACATGCTGTGAAAGCTGAAGAGCCTGACTAATATTTTTGCTTAGACAATGCCTCGTCCTACTTCCACATGTCGAAGTTCTAAAGCTAGGGTTCTAAAGGTAAGGCAAAAAAAAGAAAAAAAAAATTTTCCCTTAAATTCCTGCGAAGAATTTTTTTTCAGGTTATACTTAAGAATGATGTTTTTAGAATTCAATAGAATTTTTAAGTTGATCCATCTGCCCATGGGCAGATACAGACATGGGAACAATCACCAAAAATATATCATTAAAATTATTAGATGAATTTCACCATCATTATTTCAACAAACTATGATTTCACAATCTTAAGAGATATTTGGGGAACAGATTATCTGACCTAGAATTCATGACTATATTGTTGGCCTCGTCATTTATATGAATTTTTTAGTTTTCAACATTTCACCATTGCTCTAAGAAAACGCTAACCTGGCTTTCTCTTCTTTCATGTCAGATTCTGTCTCTTCCTTGTTAAAGAGAAATTATTTCCCCCTCATCCAGTGGTTTGTTTAGTCATTGACATGTAATAACTCTGCCTATTCTTTCCCTGTACACTTAGAAATAAATTTTCCCAATATATAGAATGCATGTCAAACTAGACTTGACTTTCCTCTCTCCTAAGTTTTACAATACAGTAGTAGACAATGTATTAATACTGCTCCAAATTTCCTATAATTTATTTTTTGCCAAGTAGTTATTCCTATTTAATCAGAATGAGGTTCAGAAGAGACATTCCTCTTATGACTTGCATCACACTTTGGACAATGAAATTAATGACAAATGAAGAACTGCTTAATAACTGGTTTTGGTAGAAGGAACTTTAGCAAATGTTAGGATTATATGCTATCTTTATTGAATTTTTCATGCTACTTGCCTAAGGTATTTCTTGAACAATTCATCTATTTTTTTCCCGACAGCTTTGTAGTATATTATAATAACATTGTTCCTTCTATTCTTTCTCTGTTAATTTATTCTGAAAATTTTGTCTTTATTCTGATTACTGGATTTCTTCATAAATGTGCAAGTTAGGAGAATGGGGAGAATATTGAACTAGGAGAAAAAAAACAATAAACATTTACATAGAATCTACTATGTGATAGAAATTATGCTAAAGGCTTTTTGAACTATTATATCATTTGATCCTTATAAAATTCAGAGATAGTGAGAAAGAAATCTCATTTTACATCCTATAGTTAAAGAAAACTGAGGAATGGAGGTTAAATCACTTGCCCAGGGTCATATAGCTAGGAAGTATCTGATACTTGATTTGAACTCAAATCTTTCTGACTTTAAACCCAACTCTTTATTTATTGTACCATGACTAAGAGATGTCAATAAAGTAGATAACATTAGACTATTAATTAAGTTATTTCTAGTATTACAAGTAGGCAATCATAATATAAATTTTTTTCTAACCTGCTATGTTTCTACTAGTCAACATTCTTAATTTAATTTTATATATTTGTTATCAAACCATGCACCAATAATTACTCATAAGAGGAGGGACAGAGAAACTTTGTATGAGTTTCATAGACTCATTTATGCATAACAACAATCATATTAAATGACAGAATATTATATAAGCAAATATAACTTTAGGATACTAAATAAATAATACATCTTGTGAATATGTACATTTTTCAAATGAACAGATTGTTTTTTTTTTTATAAAATTTAGAAAAAAAAAACCAAAACAACACATCACCAGGATCCAAAATGAAAGCAATAATATGGTACTATTTTGCCCAACTCTATCACAGCAAGTCTGACAATCTAACTAAAATGTATGAATATTTACAAAAATATAAGTTGTCCAGGTTAACAGAAGATGAAATAAAATACTTAAGTAGTCCCATTTTAGAAAAAGAAATTGAACAAGTCATTAATGAACTCTCTAAGAAAAAATCTCCAAGGCCAAATATTTAAAGAACAATTAATTCCAATACTAGGTGAACTATTTGGAAAAATAGAGAAAGGAGTACTAAAATAACAAACAGTACTTATCTACAACAAGCATTTTTTGTAATGCAGAGAAGATGGCTGCATTCCCAATAAAATTAGGGATGAAAGAAGGATACCAATTATTAGTACTATTATTCAACATTGTATTAGAAATGTTGGCTTTAACAATAATAAAAGAAAATAAATTAAATAAGTTAGAATAAGCAATGAAGAAATAAAACTAACTCTCTTTGCAGGTGAGATGATAATATGCTTAGAGAATCCTAGAAAATCATTTTAAAAACTACTGGAAATAATTCACAACTTTAGCAAAATTACAGAATATAAAATAAACAAGGAGTCTTCAAAAAGTAGGTTTTTTATTTTTATTTTTATTTATTTTTTAAAAAATATTTATTTATTTTAACATTTTTTTGACAGTACATATGCATGGTTAATTTTTTTTTGCAACATTATCCCTTGCACTCCCTTCTGTGCCAAATTTTCCCTTCCTTCCCTTCACCCCCTCCCCTAGATGGCAGGCATTCTCATACATGCAAATATGTTATAGTATATCCTAGATACAATATATGTGTGCAGAACCAAATTTTTGTTGTTGTTGTTGCACAGGAACAATTGGATTCAGAAGGTAAAAATAACCTGGGAAGAGAAACAAAAATGCAAACAGTTTAGACTCATTTCCTAGTTTTCCTTCTCTGGGTGTAGCTGATTCTGTACATCATTGATCAATTTGAACTGAATTAGATCTTCTCTTTGTTGAAGATATCCACTTCCATTAGAATATATCCTCATACAGTATTGTTGTTGAAGTGTATAATGATCTCCTGGTTTTGCTCATTTCACTCAGTATCAGTTCATGTAAGTCTCACCAAGCCTCTCTGTATTCATCCTACCTACTGGTCATTTCTTACATAACAATAATATTCCATAACATTCATATAGCATTGTTTACCCAACCATTCTCCAATTGATGGGCATCCATTCATTTTACAGTTTCTAGCCACTACAAAAAGGGCTGCCACAAACATTTTGGCACATACAGGTCCCTTTCCCTTCTTTAGTATTTCTTTGGGATATAAGCCCAGTAGTAGCACTGCTGGGTCAAAGGGTACGCACAGTTTGATAACTTTTGGGGCATAATTCCAGATTGCTCTCCAGAATGGTTGGATTCATTCACAACTCCACCAACAATGATCAGTCCCAGTTTTCCCACATCCCCTCCAACATTCATCATTATTTTTTCCTTTTATCTTAACCAGGTGTGTAGTGGTATCTCAGAGTTGTCTTAATTTGCATTTCTCTGATCAATAGTGATTTGGAACACTCTTTCATGTGAGTGGATATAGTTTCAATTTCATCCTCTGAGAATTGTCTGTTCATATCCTTTGACCATTTATCAATTGGAGAATCAAAAAGTAGTTTTTTAAAACTGAAATTGAAATCTGTAAAGAAAAGAGAATGAGACAAATTTCTTCTATGACAAAAATAAGGTACTGATACCTAAAACATAAAGAGCCAAACAGAAAGAAAATTACAGACCAATATCCCAAAAGAATATTGATGCAAAAATTATAACTAAAATATTAACAAAAATATTATAGCAACTTATCAGCAGGATTACATACTATGACCAAGTAGGATTTATACCAGGCATGCAGGGCTGATTCAATATCAGGAAAACTATTACCATAATTGACCATATCAATAAGAAAAGAACAAAAATCATATGATAATGTCAATAGATGCAGAAAAAGTTTTTAACAAAATAAAATACCCATGCCTTTTAAAAACACTAGAGAACATAGCATTAAAGGGATAAAGAAAAAAATGAGACAAAAATGTTTTGAGCATGATGGCTTTACTAGCAAAACTAGCAATTAGCAATAAATGGGGTTCAAGGCTATTCATAGTCAAAGATTCACTCAATAGTCAAACTAGTTCTTTTATAGCCACAGACAGAAAATGCCTTAAAAAAAGGCAAAGAAAGACACAATTTGCAGAATTGGGAATTTTCAAGTTACAAGTGACTAGAATCAGAGAAAGGAGGTTTTGTATAGTCCAGGACTATAGAAGCAACTGAGATTTCCTGGAATATCTAAGTTTAACTCTTCAGGGAATACATCTGATCTTTATTTTAAGTAATCTCCTAAAAGTGAGTGGTGTGTGACTTACAATAATGCAATAAGGAACTAAATTTGCATTTATAAAATAAACCCACAAAAGTCATCAGCATTTCTACATATTACTGATAAAGCCCATAAACAAGAGATAGAAGGAGAAATTCTATTTTATAGAAGTAGAAAAAAAATAACAATGCATCTGGTAAAACAAAAGATCAAAAGTATCAAGGGAAAAATATCAATGGAGAAAAATACAAGGCTTAGCATTAACAAAAGCAAAATTATATTAGAAAATAGCAGTCATCAAAACCATTTGGTACTGGCTAAGATATAGATTGGTAGATCAATGGAATGGATTAGATACACAAGACTTAATAGTCAAGGTGTTCAGCAGCCTAGCATTTGCTAAACAACCAAACTCCAGCTTCTGGAGTAAGAACTCAATATTTGACAAAAATTTCTGAAAAAACTGGAAAACAATATGTCAGAGACTCAGCATAGACCTACATCTCACACACCATACCAAAATAAGGTCAAAATAGATATATGGTTCGAGCATAAAAGATTATATCATAAAGAAATTAGTAAAACAAGGGATAATTTACCTATCAGATCTTTGGAGAAGGAAGGAACTTGTGATCAAAGAAGAACTAGGGAACATTATGAAAGGCACAACAAACAATTTTGGTTATATTAAATTAAAAAAAAATATTTGGAACATATAAAACCAATAGAAAAAAATTAAAAGGGAAGCATAAACTTAGAGAAAATCTTCACAACCAGTATTTTTGATAAAGGTCTCATTTCTAAAATATACAGAGAACTATGTCAAATTTATAAGAATACAAGTCATTCCCCAATTTGTAAATAGTAAAATTATATGAACAAGCAATTTTCATATGATGAAATTAAAGCCATTTTTAGGTATATGAAAAAATGCTCTAAAGTACTATTGATTAGAGGAATGCAAATTAAAACAATTCAGAGATACAACCTCACACCTCTCAGATTGACTAAAATAATAGGAAAAAATAATGTAATGTTGGAGGGAATGTGGAAAAACTGGGACACTAATGCATTCTTGGTGGGGTTATGAAATGATACAACAATTCTAAGGAGCAACTTGAAAGTATGACCAAAGGACTATAAAACTGTGCATACCCTTTGACTCAGCATTATTATTATTGCATCTATATCCCAAGGAAATCATAAAGGAAGAAAAATGACTCACATGTGCAAAAATGTTTATAGCAGCTCTTTTTATTGTAGCAAAGTATTGGAACATGAGTAGATGTCCATCAGCTGGGAAATGGTTGAATAAATTGTGGTACATGATGATAATTGGATATCATTGTTCTATAAAAAAATGATGAATAAGGCCTGGAAAAATTTGCATGAACTTATGCTGAGCAAAACAAACAGAACCAGGAATACATTGTACACAATAACAGTAAGAATGTGTAGTAATTAACTATGAAAGACTTTGTTCTTCTAAGTAATTCGGCGATCCAAAGCAATTCCAATAGGCTTTGGACAGAAAATACCATCTACATCCAGAAAAAAAATTAAAGAGACTGAATGTAAATCAAGATATGCTATGTTTATTTCTTTTTCCTTTTTTTTTAAATCTTTCTCATGATGTTTGCCTTTTACTCTGATTTTTCTCTCCCAATATGATTCATAAAACAATGTGTATTATAATAAATAAACTTAGGTGGATTCTTGGGGGTGTAGCCAAGATAGCAGAGACAATACACAATTCTCTCTGACTTCTTTACATTCCTCACAACAGTTACAAAATCCAGCCTCTGAATTAGCTCTGAATTGGCAGAACCCACAAATATTGGAAATGCAACAATTATCAGCAGAAGATAATTTCAAAGATCACCAGAAAAGGTCTGTTTCACTTGTAAATGAGAAGGAGGCAGTCAGTACAACAAGCTGAGAAAAAAACATTAGTGTAGACAGTGCAGAGCTCCTAGAGCAGAGCAGTCTCAGTGTGATGGTGCGAACTCTGCACAAAGGCCAGTGCAGACAATACAGAGCCCCAGAGCATTGCTGACTCCCCTGGTGTTGCAGGGGAGAATCTCCATGGGGAGGAATCTACAGGAATCTACAGCAGTATTGGCCACAATGCCCTGCTTACAAGCAAGTAGATCAGCAGAGAAGTTATAAACATTCAACACAAACACAAAAAATTAATAGTGAATCCCAAAATGCCTGAAACTCAGGGGACCTGGCCACACCTACCCAGCACCAGGAGTGAATCAGCACTGACCCAGTCCAACTGTGCAGCTTGGAAAACCTCTTCTGCCTTAAAGGCAGACATTAACTTAACTTTAAAAAAATGAGTAAAAAACTAAAGAGGACTCTAACAATTGACATTTTTTATGGCAAAAGAGAAGAACACATTTCAAACCCTGAGGAAACTAAAGGCAGATTTCTCCAGATGAAACCCCAAAGGGTGATATAACCTGATCCCCATCACACAAGGCTCTTAGAAGAAATTAAAAAGGATCTAAAAAGAGAGCTAGAAGAAAAAAATGGGGAAAGGAAATGTGAGGTTTGCAAGATGCTTTGAAAAAGGCAAGACAAAATAGACATAGTGAATTGGAAAAAGCATATAACTCATTAAAAGATAGACTTGATAAAATGGTAAAAGAGATCAAATCCCAGAAAAACAGAACTTGTGAAAAAAATCCATAGAACAAAGCAACTTACTTATAAATTCAATTGGACAAATACAAAAAGAAGTAAAAAAAAAAAAGTAAATGAAGAAAACAACACACTAAAATTCAGAATTGAACAAATGTAAACGAATGACTCAATAAGACAACAAGACTCAGTCAAGCAAAACCAAAAAAAAAAAAAAAAGAGAGAGAGAGAGAGAGAGAGAGAGAGAGAGAGAGAGAGAGAGAGAGAGAGAAATAACAACCAACCTAGAAAATAGATCTAAGAGAGACAATCTAAGGATTATTGTACTTCCTGAAATACATGATGAAAAAAAAGCCTAAATACTATTTTCAGGAAATCATCAAAGAGAACTGCCTGGATATCATCAAAAGAAGGTAAAATGACCATTGAAAGAATTTACCAACAACCTCCTAAAAGAGACCCCAAAATTAAAACCCCAAGGGAAACTGTGGCTAAATTTGAGAACTATCAGATGAAGGGAAAATATTACAAGCAGCTAGTTTGTAACTTGTGGTACATGATGATAATGGGATATTTTAAAATTTCAATTCAATTCAAATACAGAGGAGCCACAATAAGGATTAATCAGGACCTAGCAGCTTCCACTTTAAAGGATCAAAGGGCCTGGAATCTGATATTCTAAAAGGTGAAGGATCTGATAATGCAGCCAAAAATAAATTACCCTGCTTAATTAAGCATTTTCTTTCAAGGAAGAAGATAGACATTCAACAAAAACTGGTTAATTCCATGTATTTTTGATGAAAAGACCAGAGCTAAACAAAACAATTTGACCTCCAAATATAGAACTCAAAAGAAGCATATAAAGGTAAAAACAATCAAACAAACCAAACCAAACCAAACAAACAAAAAAACCTCTTGTGAACTGTATTTGTTATGAGTATACATTGAGAATACACATGTATAATCTGATTTTACTGTTATAATATAAAAGAGAAACCAGAGATGGAAAGGGGATTGTAACAGGAAAAAAAAAAAAGTGGAGATAAAATGAGGGAAATTACATCTCACAAAGAGGCAAGGGAAACCTATTATATTTGAGGGAAAGAAAGAAGGGTGACAAATATAATGTGAATCTTATTCTCATCAGATTTGGCCCAAAGAAGGAATATTAGATATACTTGGTTTCACCAAGAAACATCTCTCATCTTAAAAACAAGTGGAAGGGGAAAGGTGAAAAGGAAAGGGGTAAGCTTAATGAAAGGGAAAAGAGAAGTAGTAGGAGAAAGCTATAAGAAAGAGGGAGGGACTCTAAAAGGGGAGCACTGCTTGAGGCAAGTAATTCTCATAAGTAAAATATTGGGGAGGAGG
This sequence comes from Sminthopsis crassicaudata, assembly GCF_048593235.1. Lineage (NCBI taxonomy): Eukaryota > Metazoa > Chordata > Mammalia > Dasyuromorphia > Dasyuridae > Sminthopsis > Sminthopsis crassicaudata. Next base: position 204,552,670 of record NC_133620.1, on the reverse strand, counting down.
AAAAAGAAAGAGAAAAGTATAATTTGGGGTAATAAGATGGCAGGAAATATAGAATTATTCTAATTGTAAATGTAAATGGGGTAAACTCTCCCATAAAACGCAAGCAGATAGCAGACTGGATTAAAAGCCAGAATCTTACAATATGTTGTTTACAAGAAACACATTTAAAGCAGAGTGATGTATACAGAGTAAAGGTAAAAGGTCAGAGCAAAATCTATTATGCTTCAGATGAAGTAAAAAAAAAAAAAAAAAAAAAGGTAGCCATCCTCATCTCAGATCAAGCAAATGCAAAAATAGATAAAAGAGATAGAGAAGGAAACTGTATCTTGCTAAAGGGTACCATAGATAATGAAACAATATCAATATTAAATATATATGCACCAAGTGGTGTAGCATCTAAATTTCTAAAGGAGAAGTTAAGAAAGTTGCAAAAAGAAATACACAGCAAAACTATAATAGTGGGTGATCTCAACCTTGCTCTCTCAGAAGTAGATAAGTCAAACCACAAAATAAATAAGAAAAAAAGTTTAAAAAGTAAATAGAATAGTAGGCAAGTTAGGTATGATAGATCTTTGGAGAAAATTGCATGGAGACAGAAAGGAGTACATTTTCTTCTCAGCAGTTCATGGAACCTATAAAAAACTGACTATATATTAGGACACACAGACCTCAAAATCAAATGCAGAAAGGCAGAAATAGTAAATTCATTTTTTTTTCAAATCAGGATGCAATAAAATTACATTAAATAAAAAGCCAGGGGAAAATAAACCAAAAAAGTAATTGGAAACCAAATAATCTCATGCTAACAAATGAATGGGTAAAACAAGAAATCATAGATATAGTCAATAATGTCATTCAAGAGAAAAACAATAATGAGATAACATACCAAAATTTGTGGGATGCAGCCAAATTAGTAATAAGGGGAAATTTTTATCTCTAAAGGCTTACTTGCATAAAATAGAGAAAAAGAAGATCAAAAAATTGGGCTTGAAACTAAAATTTCTAGAAAAAAAAATTAAAATCCCCAATTAAATACTAAACTTGAAATTCTAAAAATAGAAGATCAATAAAATTGAAACTAAATAAAAATCTATTGAATTAATAAATGAAACTAAGAATTGGTTTTATGAAAATAAAAACAAAATAGATAAACCTTTAGTTGATTTGATTCAACTAAAAGGAAAGAGGAAAATCAAATTGTTAGTCTCATAAATGAAAAGGGAGAAATTTCCATAAATGAAGAGAAAGCTAGAGTAATTATCAGGAATTACTTTGCCCAACTTTATGCCAATAAATTTCACAACTTAAAATAAATGGAGGGATACCTACAAAAATAGATTACCCAGACTAACAAAAAAGCAAATAAGTTACTTAAATAGTTCCATTCTAGAAAAAGAAATAGAACAACCTATTAAACAACTCCCTAAGAAAAAATCTCCAGGACCAGATAGATTTGCATGTGAATTAATTTAAATTTAAAGAACAATTAATTCTAATACTATATAAACTATTTGCAAATAATAGAGAATGAAGGATTCCTACCAAATTCATTTTATGACATGGACATGGTACTGCTACCTAAATTAGGCAGGAAGAAGAGAGAGAAAGAAAATTATATACCAATCTCCCTAATGAATATTGATGGAAAAATCTTTAACTATGAGCAAAGAGATTACAGATAATTATACCCTGTATAATACACCATGAGCAAGTGGGATTTATATCAGGAATGCAGTGCTGGTTCAATATTAGGAAAACTTACCATAATTGACTACATTAATAACAAAATTATTAAAAACCATGTGCAGAAATAGCATTTGATAAAATCCAACACCCATTCCTATTAAAAACAATAGAGAGTATAGGAATAAATGGACTTTTCCTTAAAGTAGTCATTAGCATCTATTTAAAATCATCAGCAAGCATCATATATAACAGAGATAAATTAGAACCATTCCCAATAAGGTCAGGAGTGAAAAAAAGGCTGCCCACTATCATCATTGCTATGCAATATTGTATTAGAAATGCTAGCCTTGACAATGAGAAGAAAAAGAGATTAAATGAATTAGAGTAAGTAATAAGGAAACCACATTATCACTCTTTGCAGATAATATAATGGTATACTTAGAAAACCCCAGAGAATCAACTAAAAAGCTATTAGAAATACTTCACACCTTTAGCAAAGTTTCAGGATATAAAATAAATCCACATAAATCATCAGCATTTTTTTGCATCACCAACTAAAGCCAATAGCAAGAGATACAAAGAGAAATTCCATTTAAAATAACTGTTGATAATATAAAATATTTGGCAATTTATCTGCCAAGGGAAAGTCAGAAACTATATAAGCAAAATTACAAAACACTATCCATACAAATAAATGGAAAAAATATTAAGTGCTTATGGATAGATTGAACAAATATAATAAAAATAACAATACTTCCTAAACTAATATATTTATTTAGTGCTATACCAATCAAACTACCAACAAATTATTTTAATAATTTATAAAAAATAAAAACAAATTCATCTTGAAGAACAAAAGGTCAAGAATTTCAAAGGAATTCATGAAACGAAAAGCAATTTGGCTTAGCTGTACCAGATCTAAAACTGTAATGTAAAGCAGAGGTCATCAAAACTATTTGGTATTGGCTAAGAAATAGACTAGTTGTTCAGTGGAATAGGTGAGGCTCACAGAACAAAATAGTCAGTGACTATAACAATCTAGTATTTGACAAACTGAAAAACCCCACCTTTTGGAATAAGAATTCATTATTTGACAAAAACTGCTGGAAAAATTGTAAATTAGTATGGCAGAAAGCAGGCATAGACCCACACCTAATAAGGTTGAAATGGGTTCATGATATAGTCATAAAAAATGATACTACAAATTGTAATGTCCAGACTAGCTCTCTGAAGGACCTCGGGATCAGCCCCTTGGTCTTAGTGGAGGATTGAAGGAGGCAGGACAGCCACTACAAGGCTGATCAAATATAAAGTCTGGTGTATGAAGTCTGGAGCTTGAAATCTTCTCTGTATCTGTGGCTGAGAACTATGGCTGAGAGAGCCTTCTGTGTCTGAGACTCCGTTAAATACCTCAGTACCTATTATATCACTACAACACACTATCACCATAGAGAATCATTATATCACATTAAATAGGTGGTTAACTATAAGCACCATGCTGAACTAGATTCAAATACACCTTTTCAGAGTTCAGGGCCTCTACCATAAACAAATTAGAAGAACATAGGATAGTTTACCTCTCAGATTTGTGGAGTAGGAAGGAATTTGTGACCAAAGAATAACTAGAGATCATTATTGAGCAAAAAAGAGATAATTTTGATCATATCAAGTTAAAAAGCTTTTGTACAAACAAAATCAATACAGAAAAGATTAGAAGGGAAGCAATAAATTGGGAAAACATTTTCCAAAATATCTGATAAAGGCCTCATTTCTAAAATATATAATCGACTCAAATTTATAATAGTTCAAACTATTCTTTAATTGATAACTAGTCAAAGGATATGAACATACAATTTTCACATGAAGAAATTGAAACTATTTGTAGCTCCAAATCACTATTGATCAGAGAAATACAAATTAAGACAACTCTGAGATACCACTACACATCTGTCAGATTGGCTAAGATGACAGGAACAGATAATGTTGGATTGTTGTAGGGAATGTTTGAAAACTGGGATACTGATAGATTGTTGATGGAATTGTGAATGGATCTAACCATTCTGGAGAGCAGTTTGGGACTCTGCTCAAAAAGTTATTAAACTGCATATGCCCTTTGATCCAGCAGTGTGCACATGTGCAAAAATATCTGTGGCAGCCCTCTTTGTAGAGGCTGAGTGGATGCTCATCAATTGGTGAATGGCTGAATAAGTTGTGGCATATGAATATTATGGAATGTTATTTTTCTGTAAGAAATGGCCTTCAAGATGATTTCTGAGAGCCTTGGAGAAACCTATATGAACTGATGCAAAGTGAAATGCACAGAACCAGGAGATCATTATACATGGTAACAACAAGACTATATGACGATCAATTCCAAAATGATGTGGCTCTCTTCAACATTGATATGATTCAAACCAGTTCCACTAGTGCAGTGTTGAAGAGAACCATTATATTCCTTCTTGATCTGATTTTCCTTGTCCAACCAGATAACTATATAAATATGTATACACATATTGGATCTAACATGTATTTCAACATATTTAATATGTATTGCAGTGTTACCCAAACTTTTGACATGTGTACTCCTTCTATAATTTTTGTAATGCTGAGTACCCCCATAAAAAATGGAAGTATTTTAATAACGATCAAAATATATTTATTTATTCATTTGGTACATACACAAAATAATAATAAATAAAAAGTTATTTATAATAAAATATAAATCCATGACAGAATTGCATGTGGAAGAAGAGCAATTATTGGAATTGGCTTCAGACAGATTCTTGAAAAATAAACATAAGGAGTGTACTTTAACATCATTATGGTTACAAATGCAACATGTATATCCTGTTTTAATAGAAAAAGTTCTGAAATTCATCTTGCCTTTTCCAACTTCATATTTATGTGAAGTTGCTTTATCAGCATTTGTAGACATTAAGCCAAAAAAGGAACAGACTATTGGGATGTGGAGCTGCATCTCAGATTAAAATTAACAATCAGGGAACCAAATTATGATGATCTGTTATCTCAGTACAAACATTTTCATCCTTCTATATAAAAATAATAAAAATCAGTGGGACTTACTAAAGCACATAACAAATCTTTCCTATAAGAAAAATACACAGGCGCTTGGAGAAGCCACTAACTATTAATAAAGTAAGTTGTCTGTGACAAAAGTATGATATATTCATGCCATGCACACCGGACCATCATGCCTCACAAGATTGTCTTGACTTGACTCTTGAGAATCTAAAATTAGGTGCAACTAAACAAGGTGCAGTGCATATCCCCACCAAACTTCGGTGCAACACATTGCCAAACTCTTCCCATACCCCTGGGGGTATGCATACAAGACTTTGGGAAATACTGATGTATTGGACTACCTGCCAAATAGGGGAAGGAGTGGGGGGGGAAGGGGAAATTTGCAACAATATGTTATGCAAGGGTCAATATTGGAAAAATTACCCATGCATATGCTCTGTAAATAAAAAGTTTTAATAAAAAATTAAACTTACTACAGTTTTTTTAAAAAAAGCCTATTTCACTAGAATAGTCAATATGTCACATCTTACTTGACAGGAAAACATTCAAGAGAACTGGAAGAGGAATAGCATTCATAAGCTGACTGAATCATGAATGTCTATTACAATTTCATGAGTTTCATTAATAATGCGTTGGAGCTCATGAATATTCATAACAATTCCACCTGACTTATTAATTTAAGAACAACAGGATTAATTAATAAAAGCATAGACTCCTCTATGAGTAGCAGTGATAATGTCTAACACTAAGCAGTTTTGCTTAAGTATTTCTTTTATAGAAGTAACTTCTACCTTGAAAGAAATGATAGTATTAAACATTTCAGAGACATCCTAAATCATGTCTTGAGCTATTTTTTCAATTACTGAAGAAATATTTCTGATTGACATAATTACTTGAGTCATCTCCATATTTGTAAATAAAGCCAAAAGAACTCTTAGACTTATCATAGAATACTTTCTTGGAGATGGAGATGCTATTTTTTTCTTTGATGATAATACCTCCAGGTTTCCAAATTTCTAGCAGCTGTTTTTCTTATTAAAATTATTGAGGTGTTTTGAATTGAGACTGGTAGTACCACAGAAGCAATTCCACATATCCCTATCATCCTTGTGGAAGAGAGGCACAAACTCATCTATTACTAAAACAAAATTGTCCTGGATTCACTAGTTCCCATGGTAACTATCTAATGTCTTTAGGAACCATTAAGAATTAGAAAAGTAAATGTTCTCTTTGTAGCATTAATAGCTTAATGTGGTTAAAGAGGTGATGTTAGCACAGAAAAATGAGTGTCCTCTGCTGATATCAGAAAAAGTGAGGTTGTGTGTTATGTCAACACCAATATCTATACCAGTTTTTGAGTTCTTATTCCATTTTATATAAAAGCAAATGGTTGGAAGAGGACATGAGAGAGGGAGTAAAGAAAGTCTTTAAAAATAACTTCAGATGAACTTTTAAATATTATTTGAGATTCTTGAGTTATTTGAACATTATTGTCATTGGCTATGACTAATAAGCTGAATTCCAGTTGTTATTGCTAATTTTACAAACAGCAAGCATAAAGGATACTAAAGGTCCTATAAAAATGGTCATCTGTTTATGTTGTCTCTTTACTTGTGGAGTTGTTACATGATTTCACTTGTGAGCACAGGTACCCATGAGTCATAAGTGCTCTGATAAAGTTGATGACAGATTCAGCCCCTACGGGGCCAAATAATTCCGTTGTTGAACTGATTCTGCATTACTTAACCATGGGATTTAATGATAGTATTTTTTGATAGAGTAGTATACATGAGATCAGAAGGACTAATCTTCCTGAATTTAAAACTGATTTCAGACATTTCCTAGGCACTTAATCCTATTTGACTCAGTTCTTCACCTTTAAATTTAATTGGAGGAAAATGACAAACCACTCCAGTTATCTTTGCCAAAAATCTCATACAGGTTCACAAAGAATGAAATATTATTGAGAAACAAATTTTTCACTAATTAATTATTATGAGAAGAGTGAGCATTCTATCTCCTCAAGGAAGTCCCTTTGCTGTAAACAGGGAGATTAAAAGTATGGTGTTGGAACACTTTTATTAGGGTCAGAAATATTGTTTGTTTTTTTCCATTTTATTCATATTCTACTTATAAAAGTAATAGAACCTAAGAAGTATCAGAAATATGATGACAACTAACAACAATGGTGATATCCATGGAGAGCAAACTGCATATATCTACTTTTCACACTAATGAAGGAAAAGTAGAGCTGTTAAAAATGGCAAAAATACAAAAAAGAGATCAGAAATGCTTGTTTTTATTATACCAATGTTAGAATAAGACTAAAGTCATCTCTCATCCCATGATGTTATAGGAATTAGGGTTACAAGAGTTGTAGTTGTCTTATTCTTTGGGAGAATTGTGTAGTATAATTTTCTCATGAAAAATTGAAAAATCAAGCCATCATATGTGTCTCCCGTTGTAATGGAGTAGAGATGACTGGGGTTGTATTGATAAAAATGACTTGGGTAAGTCTACATAAAAGGAGGAATTAGAAAACTAGTAAAAGTCAGAAGAAAATTGTTCATCAGTATCATATTTCCTTGTTGTTATTATTTGTCCTTCCTTCTTGATGAGGATCATAACATAAAGACCCATGACATGCAAGTAAATTGGATTTAAATGTGGGAGGGCTTTGAAAGGTCACTACCTCACTTTCCCTTCCAGATCTATCTTGGTCTAGTGACAAAATACAGATCAAGACAACTGGAGAGAGCTATGGTCTTCAACATGTCTCAGTCTTACTAAGGCGACACCCATTCAGTGATTAAGGTTAGGTAGCAATTGAAGCAAAGACTTTCCTCTTTCACTTATTCAAAAGGAAAAGGAAAATCTAAATAAATACATAAATGAATGAGTCTGGGAAGGGAAGATCTTCACTTTTTCTGGCTAAGTGGAAATTACCTGCAATCTGAGTCTATCACAATTCAAACAATAACCAAATGGGGCTTGTTCTAAGACCTATTACTGTACAGTAAGAATTGGCTTGGTGGAGGCAGAGCAAAGGTAGCAGAGAAGACACACATTTCTTTCTGACCTTCTCTTATTACCCTCACACTAATTGTTAAATCTAGCCTCTAATTAGCTCTGAACTGTCAGAATTCACGAATATTGAGGATGCAACGAATTACTAGCAGAAGATAATTTCAAAGATCATGAGAAAAGGTTTGATTTGTTTAGGTGTGGAAGAAGGTGGCCAGGCACAGGCAGGCAAGCTGACAGAGCACAGAGGCCAGCTGTAAAGACCAGAGGTGGGGTGTGGTCTCTGTGGGGCTATGTAGACTCTGTGCTGCCAAGAATCTATGCCGAGGAATCTACATCAATGTTGCTGACTCTGCCCTGGTTGCAAGCCAGTAAGTCAATAGAGAAGTTATAAAACATCCAACACAAACAAAAAGGTAAATAGTGAACCCCAAAATGCCGGAGTCTCACAGGACGTGGCCATGCCCACCAAGCATTGGGGAGTGAGTCAGCACGGACCTAGCTCAGCTGTGTCTGCTTTGCTGCAGCCTGTAGAGGAAGCTGGGAAAACCTCCCTTGCCCTAAAAGCAGATCCTAAATTAAAAAATAAATGAGTAAAAAGGCAGAGAACTCTAACTATAGATAGCTTCTATGAAGAAAGAGAAGAACAGATTTCAAACTCTGAGGAGACTAAAAGCATGTTGTCTCCAGATGAAGCCCCTAAAAGCTGATCCTCATCACAAAGCTCTCCTAGAAGAAATTAAAAATAATCTCAAAAGAGAGCTAGAAGAAAAATAGGGAAAAGAAAGTAAAACTTTGCAAGTGGGTTTATAAAAATCATATAACTCAGTAAAAGATAGATTTGATAAAATGGAAAAAGAAAACAACTCCCTTTAAAACAGAATTTATGAAGTGGAAAAGGTAAATAACTCACAAGAAAAAAAGAATTTATGAAATGGAAAAAGAAAATAACTCATTAAAAATTTGTTAAATGAAAAAAATAATAGAACAAAACAACTAATTTAAAAACTCAATTAGACAAATACAAAAAGAAGTTAAAAAAAGTAAATGAAAATAATTCACTAAAAATCAAACTGAACAATTGGAAATGAATGACTTGATGTGACATCAAGAATCAGTCAAGCAAAATAAAAAAAAATGAAAAAAAATAGAAAAAAATTGTAAAATGCATATTTAGGAAAACAACTAACCTGGAAAATAGATCTAGAGACTGAGAGAATCTTATCATTCTCTCTGAAAACTATGATGAAAAAAGAGCCTAAACACTATTTTTCAAGAAATCATCAAAGAGAACTGACCTGATGTCACAGAATCAGAACCCATTGAAAGAATTCTCCTGAAGGACATCCCCAAATTAGAACTCCAGGGAATAATGTGGCTAAATTTAGAACTATAACTATATAGGAAAAATATTACAAGCAATCAGAAAACAAAACAAAACAAAACAAAACAAAACAAAACAATTCAAATACCAAGGAGCCACAATAAGGATTATTCAGAATCTAGCAGCTTTTAACTTAAAAGAGGAAGGGCCTGAAATCTAATATTCTGAAAGGCAATGGAACTTGGAATGCAGCCAAGAATAAAGTACATTGCTAAAATGAGCGTTTTCTTTCAGGAAAGAAGATGGGAATTCAATGAAACAGGTGAATTCCATTTATTTCTGATGAAAATACCAGAGCTAAGCAAAAAATTTCATCTCCAAATATAGTACTAAAGAGAAGCATAAAAAAGGTAAAAAGAACTCTTGAGAATTGTATTTTTTGTTAAGGGTATACATAAAGAGTGCATGTATTATTTGATTTTATTGTTATATAAAAAGGAATTAGAGGTACAAAGGGGATGGTTTTAGAGAAAAAGAGAAGTGGAGGTTAAAAAGAGGTAAATTACATCTCATAAAGAGGCAAAGGAAAGCTGTTATATTTGAGGGAAAGAAGGGAAGGGGATGAACATTGTGTGAATCTTACTCAGATCAAATTGGCTCAAAGAGAAAATGTTAGACATATTTGGTTTATAGAGAAACTTCTCTCACCTTATTGAAAAGTGGGAAAGGAAAGATGAAAAGGGAAAGGGGTAGGCTAAATAAAAGGGGATACAGAAATAGTAGGGGAAAGGGAGAAGAAAGGGGGAAGGACTCTAAAGAAAAAGGGATATTAAGGGGGAGGGCTGCTTGAGGTTAGTGGTGCTCATAAGTTAACTACTGGAGAATAGGGAAAGGGGAAAAGGAAAGAGAAAAGTATAATCTTGGGATAATAAGATGGCAAAAAATACAGAATTAGTAGTTTTAACTGTAAATGTGAATGGGATGAACTCTCCCATAAAGCAGAAGTAGATAGCAGACTGGATTAAAAGCCAGAATCTTACAATATGTTGTTTACAAGAAACACATTTAAAGCAGAGTGATACATATAGAGTAAAGGTAAAAGGCCAGAGCAGAATCTATTATGCTTTAGATGAAGTAAAAAAAAACAAAACAAAACAAAACAAATAAACAAATAAATAAATAAATAAATAAATAAATAAATAAACAAACAAACAAAGTAAGTAAGTAAGTAAATAAACAAACAAACAGTGGTAGCCATCCTTATTGCAGATCAAGCAAAAGCAAAAATTGATCTAATTTAAGGAGATAAGGATTGGAAACTATATTTTGCTAAAAGATACCATAGATAATGAAGGAATATCATTATTAAACATATATGCACCAAGTGGTCTAGCATCTAAATTCTTAAAAGAGAAATTAAGGGAGTTGCAAGAAGAAACAGACAACAAAATATAATAGTGGGAGATCTCAACCTTGCTCTCTCAGAAATAGATAAGTCAAACCACAAAATAAATAAGATAAAAGTTTTTTTAAAAAGTAAATAGAATACTAGGAAAGTTAGGTATGATAGATCTTTGGAGAAAATTGCATGAAGACATAAAGGAGTACACTTTCTTCTCAGCAGTTCATGGAACCTACAAAAACTGACCATATATTAGGACACATGGACCTCAAAATCAAATGCAGAAAGGCAGAAATAGTAAATGCATTTTTTAAGATCACAATGTAATAAAAATTACAATAAAAATCCAGGGGAAAATAAACCAAAAAAGTAATTGGAAACTAAATAATCTTATCCTAAAGAATGAATGGGTGAAACAGCAAATCATAGATACAGTTAATAATTTCATCAAAGAGAATGACAATAACGAGACAACATAGCAAAATTTTTGAGAAGCAGCCAAAATGGTAATAAGGGGAAATTTTATATCTCTAGATGCTTACTTACATAAATTAGAGAAAGAGGAGATCAATGAATTGGGCTTGCAACTAAAGCTAGATAAAGAAAAAAAATTAAAACCCTACAATCAAATACCAAGCTTGAAATTCTAAAAATGAAAGGAGATATTAATAAAATTGAAAGTAAAAATATTGAATTAAATAAACATAAGATTTGGATTAACCAACAAAATAGTTAAACCTTTAGTAAATTTGAATAGAAAAGGAAAGAGAAAAATCAAACTGTTAGTCTTAAAAATGAAAAGGAAGAACTTTCCACTAATAAAGAGGAAATTAGAATAATAAATTAAAATTTACTTTGCCCAACTTTATGCTAATAAATTTGAGAATCTAAGTGAAATGGAGGAATTCCTCCAAAAATATAGGCTTTCCAGATTAACAGAGGAGGAAATAAAGTGCTTAAATAGTCCCATTTAAAAAAAAGAAATAGAACAAGCTATTAATCAACTCCATAAGAAAAAAATCACCAGGACCAGATGGATTTACATGTGAATTCTACCAAACATTTAAAGAACAATTAACTTCAATAATATAAAAATTATTTGAAAAAGTAGGGGATGAAGGACTCCTACAAAATTCCTTTTATGACACAGACATGGTATTGACACCTAAACCAGGTAAAAAGAAAAGAGAGAAAGAAAATTATAGACCAATATCCCTAATGAATATTGATGCTAAAATATTAAATAAAATATTAGCAAAAAAAACTACAGAAAATCATCCCCAGGATAATAGACCATGACCAAGTAGGATTTATACCAGAAATGCAGGGCTTTCAATATTAAGAAAACTATTAATATAATTGATTATATCAATAATCAAATTAAGAAAAACCATATGACCATCTCAATAGATGCAGATAAAGCACTTGATAAAATCCAACACCATTCCTATTAATAACCCTATAGAGTAGAGAAATACATGCATTTTTCCTTAAAATAGTCAGTAGCATCTATTTAAAACCATCAGTAAGTATTCTATGTAATGGGGATAAACTGGAACCATTCCCAATAAGATCAGGAGTGAAACAATGTTGCCCACTATCACCCTTACGATTCAATGTTGTATTAGAAGTGCTAGCTTTGGCAATAAGAGATGAAAAAGAGATTAAAAGAACTAGAGTAGGTAATGAGGAAACCAAATTGTCATTCTTTGCAGATGACATGATGATATACTTCGAGAACCTTGGAGAATCAACTAAAATGCTATTACAAATAATCCACAATTTTAGCAAAGTTTATCAAAATAAATTAACTTAAATCATCAGCATTTTTATAAATCACTAACAATATCCAATAGTAAAAAATACAAAGATAAATTCCATTTAAAATACCTGTCTATAGTATAAAATATTTAGGAATTTATCTGTGAAGAGAAAGTCAGGAACTATATGAGCAAAACTACAAAACACTTTCCACACAAATAAAGTCAGATCTAAACAATAGGAAAAATATCAAATATGAATATAATAAAGATGACAATACTAGCTAAATTAATCTATTTATTTATTTATTTATTTATTTATTTTATTTTTTTTTATTTTTTTATTTTTTTTTTATTATATATATATATATATATATTTTTTATAATATTATCCCTTGTATTCATTTTTCCAATTTACCCCCCCTCCCTCTATTCCCTCCCCCCGACGACAGGCAATACCATACATTTTACATGTGTTACAATATAGTCTAGGTACAATACATGTGTGCGAATATCACTTTCTTGTTGCACAATAAACATTAGAATCCGAAGGTACATGCAACCTGGGCAGACAGATATTAGTGCTAACAATTTTCATTCCCCTCCCAGTGTTTCTTCTCTGGGTGCAGCTACCTCTGTCCATCATTGATCAACTGGAAGTGAGTTGGATCTTCTTTATGTTGAAGATTTCCACTTCCATCAGAATACATCCTCATACAGCATTGTTGTTGAAGTGTACAGTGATCTTCTGGTTCTGCTCATTTCACTCAGCATCAGTTGATTTAAGTCTCTCCAGGCCTCTCTATATTCCTCCTGCTGGTCATTTCTTACCGAGCAATAATATTCCATAACCTTCATATACCACAATTTACCCAACCATTCTCCAACTGATGGACATCCATTCATCCTCCAGTTTCTAGCTACAACAAAAAGAGCTGCCACAAACATTTTGGCACATATATGTCTCTTTCCGCTCTTTAGTATTTCTTTGGGATATAATCCCAGTAGTAGCGCTGCTGGGTCAAAGGGTATGCACAGTTTGATAACTTTTTGGGCATAATTCCAGATTGCTCTCCAGAATGGCTGGATTCTTTCACAACTCCACCAGCAATGTATTAGTGTCCCAGTTTCCCCACATCCCCTCCAACATTTGTCATTATTTGTTCCTGTCATCTTAGCCAATCTGACAGGTGTGTAGTGGTATCTCAGAGTGGTCTTAATTTGCATTTCTCTGATCAGTAGTGATTTGGAACACTCTTTCATGTGAGTGGATATAGTTTCAATTTCTTCCTCTGAGAATTGTCTGTTCATATCCTTTGACCATTTATCAATTGGAGAATGGTTCGGTTTCTTATAAATTTGGGTCAGTTCTCTATATATTTTGGAAATGAGACCTTTGTCAGAACCTTTGTTTTTAAAAATATTTTCCCAATTTGTTACTTTCCTTCTAATCTTGTTTGCATTAGTATTATTTGTACAGAAACTTTTTAGTTTGATGTAATCAAAATCTTCTATTTTGTGATCAATAATGATCTCTAGTTCTCCTCTGGTCATAAATTCCTTCCTCCTCCACAAGTCTGAGAGGTAGATTATCCTCTGTTCCTCTAATCTATTTATTATCTCCCTCTTTATGCCTAAATCATGTACCCATTTTGATCTTATCTTGGTATATGGTGTTAAGTGTGGATCCATATCTAATTTCTGCCATACTAATTTCCAGTTTTCCCAACAGTTTTTTCCGAATAATGAATTTTTATCCCTAATGTTGGAATCTTTGGGTTTGTCAAAGATTAGATTGCTATAGATGTACCCTTTTTTGTCCTTTGTATCTAATCTGTTCCACTGATCTACCGGTCTATTTCGTAGCCAATACCAAATGGTTTTGGTGACTGCTGCTATATAATATAGCTTTAGATCAGGTACACTTAGACCACCTTCCTCTGAGTTTTTTTTCATTAGTTCCCTTGCAATTCTTGACCTTTTATTCTTCCATATGAATTTTGTTGTTATTTTTTCTAGGTCAATAAAATAGTTTCTTGGGAGTCTGATTGGTATAGCACTAAATAAATAGATTAGTTTGGGGAGTATTGTCATCTTTATTATATTCGCTCGGCCTATCCAAGAGCACTGAATGTCTTTCCAATTATTTAAATCTGATTTTATTTTTGTGGCAAGTGTTTTGTAATTTTTCTCATATAATTCCTGACTTTTCTTTGGTAGATGGATTCCCAAATATTTTATACTCTCAACATTTGTTTGGAATGGAATTTCTCTTTGTATCTCTTGCTGTTGCATTTTGTTAGTGATATATAAAAATGCCGAGGATTTATGTGGATTTATTTTGTATCCTGCCACTTTGCTGAAATTTTGAATTATTTCTAGTAGTTTTTTAGCAGAGTCTTTGGGGTTCTCTAAGTATACCATCATGTCATCTGCAAAAAGTGATAGTTTGATTTCCTCATTTCCTACTCTAATTCCTTGAATCTCTTTCTCGGCTCTTATTGCCGAGGCTAGCGTTTCTAGTACTATATTGAATAGTAATGGTGATAGTGGGCAACCTTGTTTCACTCCTGATCTTACTGGGAAAGGTTGCAGTTTATTTCTATTGCATATTATGCTTACTGACGGTCTTAAATATATACTCCTGATTATTCTAAGGAATAATCCATTTATTCCTATACTCTCAAGAGTTTTTAGTAGGAATGGATGTTGGATTTTGTCAAATGCTTTTTCTGCATCTATTGAGATGATCATATGGTTCTTATTAATTTGATTATTAATATGGTCAATTATATTAATAGTTTTCCTAATATTAAACCAGCCCTGCATTCCTGGAATAAATCCTACTTGATCATAGTGTATTATCTTGGAGATGATTTTCTGAAGTCTTTTTGCTAATATCTTATTTAAGATTTTAGCATCAATATTCATTAAGGAGATTGGTCTATAATTTTCTTTCTCAGTTTTCGATCTACCAGGTTTAGGTATCAGTACCATGTCTGTGTCATAAAAGGAGTTTGGTAGGACTCCTTCATCCCCTATTTTTTCAAATAATTTATATAACATTGGGGCTAATTGTTCTTTAAATGTTTGGTAGAATTCACATGTGAATCCATCTGGCCCTGGGGATTTTTTCCTGGGGAGTTGATTAATAGCTTGTTCTATTTCTTTTTCTGAAATGGGACTATTTAAGCAATTTATCTCCTCCTCTGTTAATCTAGGGAGCCTATATTTTTGGAGAAAGTCATCCATTTCACTTAAGTTATCAAATTTATTGGCATAAAGTTGGGCAAAGTAACTCCTTATTATTTCTCTAATTTCCTCTTCATTGGTGGAAAGATCCCCCTTTTCATTTGTAAGACTATCAATTTGATTTTCCTCTTTCTTTTTTTTGATCAAATTTACCAAAGGTTTATCTATTTTATTGGCTTTTTCATAAAACCAACTCTTGGTTTTATTTATTAATTCAATAGTTTTTTTACTTTCAATTTTATTGATTTCTCCTTTTAATTTTTGTATTTCGAGTTTAATTTTTGGTTGGGGGTTTATAATTTGGTCTTTTTCTAGCCTTTTAAGTTGTAAGCCCAATTCGTTAATCTTCTCTTTCTCAATTTTCTTCAAATAAGCCTCTAAAGATATAAAATTTCCCCTTATTACTGCTTTAGCTGCATCCCAAAGATTTTGATATGATGTCTCATCATTATCATTATCTTGGGTGAAATTGTTAATTGTTTCTATAATTTGCTCTTTCACCCAGTCATTCTTTAAGATGAGATTATTCAGTTTCCAATTACTTTTTGGTCTATTTACCCCTAACTTTTTACTGAATGTAGCTTTTATTGCATTGTGATCTGAGAAGAAGGCATTTATTATTTCTGCCTTCCTACATTTAATTTTGAGATCTTTATGTCCTAATATATGGTCAATTTTTGTATAGGATCCATGAACTGCTGAGAAGAAAGTATATTCCTTCCTATTGCCATTCAGTTTTCTCCAAAGGTCTATCATACCTAGTTTTTCTAATGTTCTATTTACTTTTTTAATTTCTTTCTTGTTTGTTTTGTGGTTTGATTTGTCTAAATCTGAGAGTGCTAGGTTGAGATCTCCCACTATTATAGTTTTACTGTCTATTTCTTCTTGCAGTTCTCTTAACTTTTCCTTTAGAAAGTTAGATGCTATACCACTTGGTGCATATATGTTTAGTATTGATATGGCTTCATTATTTATGCTACCTTTCAGCAGGATATAGTTTCCTTCCTTATCTTTTTAAACGAGATCTACTTCTGCTTTTGCTTGATCTGAGATAAGGATAGCTACCCCTGCTTTTTTGGCTTTACCTGAAGCATAATAAGCTCTGTTCCAACCTTTTACCTTTACTCTGTATGTATCTCCCTGCTTTAAGTGTGTTTCCTGTAGACAACATATTGTAGGGTTCTGCTTTTTGATCCAATCTGCTATCCGTCTCCGTTTGATGGGATCGTTCATCCCATTTACATTTACAGTTAAAATTACTAATTCTGTATTTCCTGCCATCGTATTATCCCCAGATTATACTTTTTTCCCTTGACCCCCCTGATCCCCCTCCCCGATATTTAATTTACAAACCCCCCTTGTGACGCGCAACCCTCCCTCTTTTTTTTTTTTTTTTTTTTTTTTTTTTTTTTAGGATCCCTCCCCCCTCCCTCCAAGTCCCTTCACTTATTCTCCTTTTCCTTTCCCCTTTTCCTCTCCCCCCTTTTAATGAGGTGAGAGAAAATTCTCTGAAAAACAAATATGTTAATTATTTACTCTTTGAGCCTCTTCTGATGAGAGTAAGATTCACACAATGATTCTCCCACTCACTAAGTTCCCTCAGATATGGTGTATTTTCTATGTCTCTTCCTGGGATGTAGTTTCCCTCTTTTTATCACTCCTTCCCCTTTTTCTGAACCGACCTCCTTCCCTTTACCACACCCCCCTTTTTTTCTTTTATATCAGTAAAATCAAATTATCCTTGAGTATTTTTTATATACCCACAACAAAGTTACAGTTCTCAAGGGTTCTGTGTACCTTTTTCTGTTTCTCTTCAGTCTTGTGGATGTAGATCAAATTTTTTGTTTAAGTCTGGTTTTTTTCTTAGAAACATATAGAATTCCTCTGTTTCATTGAATGACCATCTTCTTCCATGAAAAAGATGCTAACTTAGCTGGGTAGTTCATTCTTGGTTGCAGTCCTTGATCTTTTGCCTTTCGGAATATCAGGTTCCAGGCCCTTCTATCTTTTAATGTGGAGGCAGCCAGATCTTGGGTGACCCTTATTGTGGCACCTTGGTATTTAAATTGTTTTTTTCTAGCTGCTTGCAGGATTTTCTCCTTTGTGTGGTAATTCTGCAGCTTAGCCACAATATTCCGTGGTGTTCTTTTTTTAGGGTCTATTTCAGAAGGAGTTCGATGAATTCTTTCCACATCTACTTTCCCTTCTGTTTCTATTATCTCTGGACAGTTCTCTTTGATAATTTCCTGTAAAATAGAATCTAGGCTCTTTTTTTGGTCATAGTTTTCTGGAAGTCCAATAATCCGCAGATTATCTCTCCTAGATCTATTTTCCAGGTCTATAGATTTTCCCAGTAAGTATTTGACGTTGTTCTCCAGCTTCTCATTTTTTTTGTTTTGTTTGACTGATTCTTGGGTTCTCTGTGAATCATTCATTTCTATTTGTTCCATCCTGACTTTTAAGGAGTTATTTTCTTCTTTCACAGTTTTTAGTTCTTTTTGTAAATGCCCAATTTCATTTTTAAATGAATTATTTTGCTCTATTGAATTTTTTTCCATTTCCCTAATTTTTTTTTTTTTGAGAATTATTTTCTTTTTCCAATTCAGAAATTCTATTTTCTTGAGACTTTTTTATCTTTTCCAATTCAGAAATCCTACTTTCCTGTGTTTTTTTAACCTTTTCTAATTCACTAATTTTGTTTCCCTGCATCTCCTGTGAATTCTTTATTTTTTCCAACTCCAATTTCAGGACGTTGTTATTCTCTATCATAACTTCCCTTTCCTTGCCCCATTTTTCTTCGATCTCCCTCAATTTCTTAAGAGCTTCTTCTAGGAGAGAGTTATGTGATGGGGGGCAGGAATCGTTCCCCTTTAGGTTGTTATCTTCTGAATCTTTGCTGTTAACTTCCTCGGGGTTGGATACCCGCTCTTTCTCTGTATAGAAGGAATCTATAGTTTTTCTAGCTTTTTTGCTCATACTTAAAAAATGTTTTGGGGTCTGTCCCTGGGGTAGGAAATTATTTACTTCTTTACCAGCTTCCTCCCAGACAGGATGGATGCAGCGGCCCCTGCGCCCGCGCTAAGAGAGAGCTCTGGGAGAGAGTTCCCCACCCCCTCCCTGGAAGCGCCTCAGAGGTGATTAGCACTGCTGTGCTTCGAGGGCGTAGAATAGTGAAGACAGCAAGAAGCTCAGCCTATGTGTCCGGGTGGGGAGTGGACGTCTGCAGCCGGTGACGTGAGAAGCCCCTGCGCTCAAACTGGAAGTGTCTTCCAGAAACCGCGGTCCCTAGTTCAAAGGTTCCGCTTCTCTGGGACTTCCTGGAGCTGAGTTCCACTCCCTCCAGCTAAGCTAGGCAGTGTGTGTTGCCTTGGGCCGTATCCACCCACTTGTCAGTCTCTTAACTATTCTCAGGAGGTAGCTGAGGCCACACCCCCTGGTGCCTGAGTCACCCCCAGGGTCCGGGGAAAATCTAATCTGAGTTTTAAAATATTTTGGCTTTCTCTTCTGAACTGCTAAATAATTAGCAGAGAAGAGCTAACAGCCTGTGCCAGATTCCTTTACCTCAGTGGCTTCTCTGATCCCAGAGCCCCTCCCAGCGCAATGGGCGCAGTGTGCCCCTACCCCACCGTCTGTGCTGGTCTTTCTTATTCCTCCCCTGAGAACTGACCTTTCCTGTTGAAACTCCAGATTCTCTTCAGCTGGTAAGTCGTGCTTCCAGTCCTTGTGGTATCTATCAGTCCTGAGCTAATTTTGAGACTTAATTTATCTAATTGGTTGTGAGGGAGTGAGGACGTTCACTGAGTCGTGTGTTTCCTCTCCGCCATCTTGGCTCCGCCTCCTAAATTAATCTATTTATTTAGTGTTATGCCAATCAAACTCCCAATAAACTATTTTACTGAACTAGAAAAAAAATAACAACAAAATTCATCTAGAAGGACAAAAGGTCAAGAATTTCAAGGGAACTAATAAAAAAAAAAATCATATGAAGGTGGCCTAGCTGTACCAGATGTAAAACTATATTATAAAGCAGTGGCCATCAAAACCGTTTGGTACTGGTTAACAAAATGAGTATCTGATCAGTGGAATAAGTTAGGTTAACAGGACAAAATAGTCAATAACTATAGCAATCTAATGTTTGACAAACTCAAAGATCCCAGCTTTTGAGATAAGAAATCATTATTAAAAACAAACAAACAAACAAACAAACAAACTGCTGGGAAAATTGTAAACTACTATGGCAGAAACTAGGCAGTGACCTACACTTAACAATATATATTAAGATAAGGTCAAAATGGATTCATAATCCAGACATAAAGAATGATATTATAAAAAAACAATTAGAAGAACATAAAATAGTTTACCTCTTAGACCTGTCAGGAGGAAGGAATTTATGACCAAAAAGGAACTAGAGATCATTATTAAGCACAAAATAGATAATTTTGATTATATTAAGTTAAAAATTACAAATAAAACTAATGCAGACAAGATTAGAAGGAAAACAATAAACTAGGAAAATATTTTTAAATTCAAAGGTTCTGATAATGGCCTCTTTCCCAACATATATAGAGAATTTACTCAAATTTATAAGAATTCAAGCCATTCTCCAATTGATAAATGATCAAAGGATATGAACAGACACTTTTCATAAGAAGAAATTGGAACTGTTCCTAGTCATATGAAAAAGTGCTCCAAATCACTATTGATCAGAGAAATGCAAATTAAGACAACTCTGAGATACCACTACATACCTCTCAGATTGGCTAAGATGATTAAGGAAAAGATAATAATGAATGTCAGAGGGGATGTGGGAAAACTGGGACACTGATACATTGTTGGTGGAACTGTGAATGAATCCAACAATTCTGGAAAGCTGTTTGGGACTCTGGTCAAAAAATTATCAAACTGTGCATCCCCTTTGACCTTGCAGTGTTGCTACTGGGCTTATATCCCAAAGAGATCTGAAAGGAGGGAAAGGGACAGTCTTGTGCAAAAATGTTTTTTGGCAACCCTTCTTATAATGGCTAGAAACTAGAAACTGAATGGATGTCCATCAGTTGGAGAATGGCTGAATAAATAAATAAATATATATATATATAAATGTTATGGAATATTATTGTTCTGTAAGAATTGACCAACAGGATGATTTCAGAGAGGCCTGGAGAGACGTACATTAATTGATGCAAAGTGAAATGAGCAGAACCAGGAGATCATTATACATGATTACAAGAAGACTATACTATGATAAATTCTGATGGACATAGCTCTCTACAACAATGAGATGATTCAAACAAGTTCCAACTGTTCAGTAATGAAGAGAGCCATCTACACCCAGACAGACGACTGTGGGAAATGAGTGTGGACCACAACATAGCATTTTTACTCTTTCTGATATTGTTTGTTTTTTGTTTTCCTTCTCAGGTTTTTTTTCTTTCTTTCTAGATATGATTTTTCTTATGCAGCAAGATAATTGTTTATATATATATATGTATATATGTATATGTTTACATATATATATATATGTATTGGATTTAAAATATAATTTAACATATTTAACATGTTTGGACTACCTGCCATCTAGGTAAGGAGGGAAGGAGGGAAAAATTTGGAACAGATGGTTTTCCAAGAGTCTATGATGAAAAATTACCCATGCATATGTTTTATAAATAAAAAACTATAGTAATAATAAAAACATTGAATTGGTTTTAGTTTAAGGCCTAATCCTTAAGAAAGAAATATAACTAATAAACCCCAAGATATCTTGGCAGTGTCCAGGGGTGCAAAAAGGAAAAAAAATGTTTTTTAAGTAATAGCTTTTCTTTTCAAAATATATGCAAATGTAGTTTTAGGCATTCATTCTTGCAAAATATTGTGTTCCAAAATTTTTCTCCCTTCTTTGGTATCTCCTTTTCTAGACAGAAAGTAATCCAATATAAGTTAAACATATATTTCGACAATTATCATGCTGCACAAGAAAAAAAAAAAAGCAGATCAAAAGGGGGAAAAAATGAGAAAGGAAATAAAAAAGAAAGCAAATGGCAACAAAAAATGTTGTGATCCACATTCAATCCCCATAAGTTTCTTTTTCTGGATGTAGAAGGATCTTTCCATTACAAGTCTATTAGAATTGTCCTGAATCACCTCATCAGAATTGATCGTTCCATTCACTTCTACCACTTCACTTGGCATCAGTTCATGCAAATCTCTTAAGACCTTTCTGAAGTATTCCTGCTGAGGGTTTCAGCATTCTCCAACTGATTGGCTTATACTCAGTTTCCAGTTTCTTGCTACTACAAAAATGCTGCCACATGTTTGCACATGTGGCACCTTGTGGGACCCTTTCTCTCCTTTATTGATCTCTTTGGGATCTAAGCTAAAAAGAAACATTGCTGGAAGAAAGGGTATGTACATTTTGATAGCCTTTTGGGCATAGTTCAAAATAGCTCTCCAGAAGGGTTGGATCAGTTACAACTCTAATAACAATGTATTAATGTACTAGCTTTCCCACATCCCCTCTTACATTTTTCATTATTGTTTCTTGTCATTTTAGTCAATCTGTGTAGTGGTACTTTAGAGTTGTCTTAATTTGCATTTCTCTGATTAACAATGACTTAGACCATTTTTTTTTCATATAGCTAGAACTTTTAAAAAATTCTTGATCTGAAAATTATTTATTCATATACTTTGACAATTTAGCAATTGGAGAATGGCTTGCATTCTTACAAATTTGAGTCAATTCTGTATATGTTTTAGAAATGAGGCCTTTATCAGCACCCTCTGATGTAAAATTCCCCCCCCCCCCCAGTTTGCTACTTCCCTTCCAATCTTTTCTTCATTGGTTTTGTTTGTACAAACACTTTTTAACTTAATATAATCGAAATTATCTTTATTGCATTTCATAATGGGCTCTAGTTTTTATTTGATTATAAATTCTTTCCTTCTCCACAGATCTGAGAATTAGACTATCCTTTGTTCTTCTAGTTTGCTTATAGTATCATTTTTTATATCTAAATCATGAATCCATTTCAACTTTATTTTAATAGAGGATGTTAGGACAATGCTTGGTTTCTTCCATACTATTTTCCAATTTTCCCAGCAATTTTTGTCAATTAATGAGTTCTTATCACAAAAGTTGGAGTCTTTGGTTTTATCAGACACTAGATTACTATAGTTATTGACTATTGTGTCTTGTGAACCTAAGTTATCTCACTGATTGACTACTCTTTTTCTTAGGCAATACCAAATGGTGTTGATGATTGTTTTTTAGCAGTGGTCCTCAAACTTTTTAAATAAAGGTCCAGTTCACTGTCCTCAGACTGTTGGAGGGCTGGACTATAGTAAAAACAAAAACTCACATTCTGTCTCTGCCCCTCAGCCCATTTGCCATAACCCAGTGGGCCACATAAACATCCTCAGTGGGACACATCTGGACCGTGGATTGTAGTTGAAAACCCCTGCTTTATAGTATAGTTTTATGTCTAGTATAGCTAGTCCCCTGTCATTTGCATGTTTTCATTATTTATCTTGAAATTCTTGATCTTTTGTTCTTCCATATGAATTTTGTTATTTTTTCTAGCTCTGTAAAGTAATTTCTTGGAAGTTTGATTGGTATGGCACTAAATAAATCGATTAATTTAGGTAGAATTATGATTTTTATCATCTTAGCCTGGCTGACCAACAAGCACTTGATATTCTTCCAGTTGTTTAGATCTGATTTTATTTATGTAAGAACTGTTTTGTAATTGTCAGAGAAAGAAAACATTGGAAGCAAAGTAGCTGAAGGGCACCAATGCCAGAACAAGAAAAATAATAGGGTGAGAAAGTGACCTGAAACCTGATATCGCTCTACTTTTTTTTGCACATTATAAAAACAAATATCATAAGATCTAATATATACAGCAAGATAAAAAAATCCCATATTCATGTAGGTGTTTTTCATGTTCTATAAAGTGTTCTTGCATTTTCACTTTTTGAGGAATTAATTAACATGGTTAGAAAAAAAAAACACAGATGATACTAGAAGAATTGAACAAAGTAAAAGGAATGTTCTGTATAAAAATGTGGTGCTAATTTATATGAACAGTGAATCCAGCAGTCTATTAAATGACCTTAATTGCTATTGAGGTGGTCAGAAACATTTCAAATGGACCTTCCCAGAGAATTTGAATTCTACTGATTCACTGAAATTTCTTGATGTAGATCATGTCACCAAGATGGAAGTTATGCAGTGAAAAGTCCAAAAGTCCTGTTTTACTTGCAGCTCCCAACTTGTGAAGCTCTTTCAGTCTGTAATGGAGTTTTCTTTACTGGAGAAAAAAGTTTTGCTTTAGTGGGAAGCTGAACAAGCAACATTTTGAAAGGAGAAATATGTATTTTCACTCAGTCTATTTCACAGATGAAATAAAACAAGAGGAAGCACATTTAGCTATTTATGTTTCAGAACATAATTTACTAAATAAATGTTTAAAATTCTTTGTTCATATACCAAACTTGACCTGAATTCTGAAGGTGGTAGAAGGTATGAAAAAGAGAGGTAACTCATAGAGAAAAATATATCTATAATAATATTGAATCAGTGAAGAGTCCATCTTCAATATGAGGTGGACCAAA
This sequence comes from Sminthopsis crassicaudata, assembly GCF_048593235.1. Classification (NCBI taxonomy): domain Eukaryota; kingdom Metazoa; phylum Chordata; class Mammalia; order Dasyuromorphia; family Dasyuridae; genus Sminthopsis; species Sminthopsis crassicaudata. The sequence continues at coordinate 204,528,573 of NC_133620.1, read as the reverse complement.
TAGAAACAATTTCTTTAAGAAGCATTTTCACAACAAAAGGCAGTGTTAGCTTTGGAAATGCTTCTAGCCAGAGAGTGAATTGGCAACTATAACAAGAAAAAAGTTTATAATGGCCAAAACTGGACATACACATGAAATCTATTTGTAGTAGCTCAGATAATATATAAGTAAAAGGGAGGCCTAAAGGCAATGGATCAGAAGGAGTGTTGCTTAAATGGAAGGAGGAGAGAAGAATGGAAGAAGGGCAGGAAGCACAAATATGTGCTGTTACTAAGGTGAAGCATGGAGCAGCCCATGCACACTTTATTTTATCAACTATTTTCTCTGTATCAAAGAAAAGAAAAACAGAACTAGTGTTAGAAGCTCCAGGGGAGGAGAGTATTGTCTTCTGCTTTTAACTAGACACTAGAGACCTATTTTTGTCTTCTATCACTGCTTTCATTTTTGCACTCCAGAATCATTGTAGATAAGAGAGGGATCATCAGTGCTAGAGGAGGGGAAATGGAAAATCTAAGTAGGTTTTTCCAGTGTTGCTAATTTTGTCAGGGCCTTGGTTCAGCTATTTCCTTGTGGGACAATGTCAGTCTCATTAGTGTGGGCAGAGCAGTGGACAATGGTTAAACATTTGGGAAGCACTAAGACTGATTAAAAAGTCTTTCATGAAATTCACATTAAAGAAAAATCCTTTGGAACCAAAACATCTCCAATTGTATCACAGATACCTTATGCACAGAGTCAGTAAAATTGTAGTATTTTTCTCTTAACAAGTTGACATGCCTGGGTAAGAACTATGAACTTAGAAGTTTGAATCCCAACATTGATGGCAGGGATACTGTCCAACTGGTATCATGGTCAGAGACTACAGCAATACTAGTGCAATGAATGTCATTTATCATAAAAGAAGATCTACTGGGTTAGAGAAAAAACAGAGGATTTGAAAGAAGATACCTGAGAGATCATTTGATTCTCTTTTCAGCCATATTTACTACAATCATATATCAGTTCCCCAGAAAGTAGTGCATCAGATACTATTGTGATTCAAATGAATCTGAACTTGGTCAGATTTTAAGACAAAGTTGAGGATAGAATGGCCTGAAGTGCTATGGTCCATGGGATCACAAAAATACAACTGAATGATTGAACAGTAACAAAAGTTACTGGAGGACAGGTGACTTACAAGAATGCAATAGGAAACTAAATTTGTAGGCCTAAGGAGTTTAAACTCACATAATGAGGGATAATAGTAAGATGATTTAAGTTTTAATAAAATAGAGTAGTATATCAAATGTCAATATCACAATTGAAATAGGTTTCTGAAGATTCCACTTAAGCTCAATTAGTCTATTAAGTTTTTTAGTTATCAATTGACTCAAATGTAATATCCAGATGACAATTTTTCCTTCTTTTCATGAAATATACTATAAGATACTTTCCAACTGTTGGATAGGAATAAATACAATTTTGCTGCCTAATTTACAAAGCTCTTATGAATATCAAGTGAAACAATATATGGCATAGTGATTTTAAAACTGTGAAGGCCAACATAAATGTTAGTTTTTTTTTTTTAAAGTATTCAGTCCTTATGCTATTTATTTTTCTCACAAACCAAATATGTGGTAAAAGATTTTACTATGATTGAAACATATAGCTTCTTCATATTCTGCTCATAAAATATATAAATGACACTTCTAAATTATTGTGCATAGGTTTGGCTGACTGTATCACTTCCTTGCTGGAAAACTGTGAGTTGCCAATGCTTACCAAAGAAATTTTTCTTTGGGCATTTTCTTAGCCTGGAATTCAAGGGCTTTTGTAGTTTGTTTCTGACCTATTACACTTATCACATGCTACATTTACACTTATTATTACACTTATCGCATGCCACATTTCTTTTTGTATTTTGAATACTAACCAAACCAGAATACTAATTGTTTTCTAATCTTGTTGTATTCTTTTCTTTGTCCATGCTGGCACCCATTCCATACCTTTACTCCTTTTAATTCCCTTTTATGCATTGTATTCTCATATTATAATGTAAAATTTTTGAGTGCTGGTTTTGTCTTAATCAATCAGTCAATTGATTTAATTTATATTTCCAATGCATAAGTATAGAGATGGCACATAGAAAACATTTGATAATTTTTTTCTCTCTCTCCTACCTCCCATCCTTTCTTCCAACAATAAGGATAGCACTTCTAGCAGAAGTGCCAAAACTGAGATGATTTTGTTCATTTTGTTCATTATCTCCCTCATACCTGATCAAGTATGAAGATTGAAGATTTCCTTCTTTCTCATATAACACCTTTCTAAACCATTTCTACATATTAATTTCATTTTAATACTTATTTAAATATTTGCTTTGTACATATTTTAGATTAGAAATTCTGAAAGGGTTCTTTTTTCTTGTTTTAAACTTGTGTCTACATTAGGTAGATATAATACGTATTTGAGGAATATTCAGAAGCAATGGGATCCAAGGATAAAAACATTGACTAGACTCTGAGTCAGGAAAGAAATAATCATTACCCCTATTAGTTATGTGACTTTAAAGCAAATTAGTCATTGAACTTCTTTGAGTCTTGATTTTCTCATTTATAAACTGATGATAAAACTATTTAAACTTATGTCACGAGATTATTGCCACCAAACGAGATATGCACACAGCATGTTGTAAACTTTAAAGTGTTAAAACAAAATGGCTTTTATTTTGTAATTTAAATTACAAGGAAATGATACTAAAGCCAATGAGTAGATGATCTTATCAATGAATAAAATATTTTTTTAAATTTTATTTATTTATAATTTTTTGACAGTATATATGCATGAGTAATTTTTTTTATAACATTATCCCTTGTATTCATTTTTCCAAATTATCTCCTCCCTCTCTCTACTCCCTCCCCTTGATGACAGGCAATCCATTTTACATGTGTTACAATATAACCTAGATACAATATATGTGTTACAATATAACCTAGATACAATATATGTGTGTAAATACCATTTTCTTGTTGCACATTAAGCATTAGATTCCGAAGGTATAAGTAACCTGGGTAGATAGACAGTAGTGCTAACAATTTACATTCACTTCCCAGTGTTCCTTCTCTGGGTGTAGTTGTTTCTGTCCATCACTGATCAACTGGAAGTGAGTTGGATTGAAGAAAATATTCAGAGCATAGTGCCAAAGAAAGTACTTTTTCATGAAGACTTCATATACAAGGTAGTAAAAAAAAAAAAAAAAGAGGAATTGACAAAACTTAATGAGAGATAGAAGGTAGAAAGAGAACAAGAAAGCTATCACCCAGCTCTTTCATCATTAATCCCAAAATTGCTCTATGATCCCTATAAATATTCTGAGAATTATGTTTAGAGAAATTTGGCTAATTAAATATATTGCTCCTAAAACAACAACAGGATATTTGATAAATGAGTTCATTGTTTAGATACATTGCTTCACTTCCCAACTATTTAATTGCTTCACTTTCCCAACTTTCTCTAAATGCTGAAAACCTAATTTACTGCATTTTTCTAATAGTAGGTTTTTTTAAACTTATTAAAAAAAAAAGACTTACTTTTTGCTACCTTCTTGTTATATTCCTGGTTATGAATCCCAAAACATACTACTGTTTGTTGGATAATAGCATTATGTAGTTGAATTATTTTCAGTTCAAACTCTTAGATTTCTTTAGTAATTTTGAGTTGGGCATTTATAATTTTAACTAATATTAACACCCTCTTGAATTTCACTGGGGATTGTTTCTCTTATTTGAGTCAGCTACAATAAAACTGTGCCTTTCAAACACTGTGGGAAATTGCCTCATTCTTTTAGATTTCAAAATTGTGTTTTAGGAGAAAGAGCCAAGATAGCTGAATAAAGGCAAGAAGTTGCTGACCTTTTCCCCAAACCCCTCCAAATTCCTTTAAATAATTATTTTAAACAAATTTTAAAGAGTAAGAACACACAAAAATAAATAATAAAAAACTTTCCAGGTGAAGGTCAGAAGGAAAGGTCTGTTGCACTAGAGTGGGAACCAGCCTTAGGCCACACCAGAGTGGCCCCAGCCCCCTGCCCATTGCTAGCAAAGTGGGAATAGGTCTAGAGACCTCTGAATTTGTGGCAATACTTGTGGCTTCCAAACCTCTCAGCTCAGAGACACTACAAATGAAACCACATAGCAGAAAAGGTCTGTGGAAATAGAGTGGGAGTCCTGTGCACAGTACCAAGGCAGGTAAGACCAGTTAAACCCTGACCCCAGTCGTAGCCTCAATGCCATTAAAGCAAGAATGTGTTTATGGACCTATGAATCAGTAGCAGCCCTGGTAGTTTCTAGAAATCTCATCCTAGTGATACCCAGGATGACTTGGAAGGTTGGCAGGCAAAGTCTGTCATTAGAATGAAAGGGACTTGGGAAACCCAAACTAAGAATGTGCATGAGCATGCACAGGGGTGGTGGTGGTAGTTTCTGGAGTCCTCAGCTCATAAGAGGTCTTTATTAGCATTGAGGAAGGACTCTGTTGTTTATCACACTAGATCTTACAGCTACAATGGGGTGGGGACATTCCTAACAGTTTGAGGGTAGAGAAGAGTGGTTCTGAACAGGTCCTTAAAAGAATCTCTGAAAACAGCTACATAAAACCCCTGAAGTTTTGGGACAGTGCACCCTCCACACTAGAAACAGAGCTTTACATTAGCAAACAGTTAAAATTTGAATAACAGGCTAAGAAAGTGAGCAGATAACAGGAAAAAATTCTGACCATAGGAAATTACTATGGTGACATGGAAGATCAAAACACATACTCAGAAGAAGAAAATAAAGCAAAGTTCATACATCCAAAACCTCCAAGAAAAACAAAAAATTGGTTTTAGGCTCTGGAAGAGCTCAAAATTAATTTTGAAAACCAAATAAGAGAGTTAGAAGAAAAATTAGAAAGATAATTGAGAGTGATACAAAAGGAAATACAAAAAGCTAATGAAGAGAAGAATGCCTTAAAAGGCAAAATTGGCCAATTGGGAAAGGTGGTACAAAAGCTCACTGAAGAAAATAATTCCTTAGAAATTAGAGTAAATGGAAGCTAATAACTTTATGAGAAATTGAAAAACAATAAAACAAAACCAAAAAAAATGAGAAAAAGAGGGAACAATGTGAAACATCTTATTGAAAAGCAACTGACCTGGAAAACAGATGCAGAAGAGATAATTTAAAAATTACTGGTTTACCTGAAAGTCATGATTAAAACAAGAATTCTGGCATTATATTTCAAAAAATTACCAGAAAATTGGTAAAATAGAAATTGAAAGAATCCACCAACCATCTCCTTAAAGGGATCCCAAAATGAATCCCCCCAGGAATATTATTGCCAAATTCTGGAATTTCGAGGTCAAGGAGAAAATAGCAAACATGCATTATAATGATGGTATAATCAGGACAACACAAAAGTTAGCAACTTCCAATAAAGACTGGAGAGCTTGGAATGTGCTATTATAGAGAGCAATGGAGCTAGAAATACAATCAAGAAATACCCATCCAGCAAAACTTAGCCTAATCCTTCGGGGAAAAGATTAAAATTCAATGAAATATAGTATTTTCAAAACTTAGTGATGTAAAGACTAGAGCTGAATAGAAAATTTGATTTTCAAATACAGGACTCAAGAGAATCATGAGGAAGTAATTGGGAAATTGATATCATATGGAACTTAATAAGGTTTATTTGTTTACATTCCTCCATGTGAGAATGATCCTTGTAACTCATTAGAGCTTCCTCATTGTTATGGCATTAGAAGTATATATAGACAAAGGGCAGAGGTGTGCATTAAATATGAATGGATAATATTGTTTTAGAAATGATAAAATTAAGGGGTGAGAAAGGAATGTAGTGAGAAAAAAAGAAAAAGAGAAGTGGAATGTTGTAAATTATCCACCATGAAAAGAGTAAAGAAAAATTTTTTTTTTTTTTTTTTTTTTTTTAGTGGAGAAGTGAGTGAACCTTACTCTCATCAGAACTGACTCAAAGATAAAATAACATGCACACTCAATATGGGTATAAGAATCTATCTTATCCTGCAGAAAAGTAGGAGGAGAATGTGATACAGCTAGAAGAAAGAATGATAGAAGCAAGGACATATTGGTGGAGGGAGTGGTCAGTTACAAAACACTTTTGATGAGAGACAAGTGAAAGGAGAAAGAGAATATAAAAAAAAAATGAAGGAAGTACAGTTAATAATAGTAATTTTGAAGGAAATTTTCATGATAAGGCATTATTTCTCAAATGTAGAGGGAACTGAGTCAAATTATAAAAACTAAGAGCCATGCACCAATTGATAAATGACCAAAGAATATGATCTATGCTCAAAGGGGTTCCAAAAGGGATTAAAAAAGGGATTTAAAAATATTTGTAGCAATTTTCTTCTCGGGACAAAAAATAAAGGAATGAGTACATGCCCACCAATTGGGGAATGAATGAATCAATTGTTATAGTTGATTATAATAGAATGTTACTGTTCAATGGGAAAGATGAGCAGGATGCTCCCAGAAAAACCTGAAAAGTCCTCTATGAACGCATGCAACTGAAATGTACTGTGTACAAAGTAATAGTAATGTTCTGGGATAACTAGCTGTAAATGACTTTGTTATTTTCAGTAATACAATGATCCATGACAACTCTGAAGGACTTATGGTGAAAAATCCTATCCATACCCAGAAAAAGAACTCATTCTGTCTGAATATAGTTTGAACCTCCTTTATTCTCTCAATTTTATTTATTTTTTTTGAGGTTCTTTTTTTTTATAAGATGAGAGATCTTTTGTCTTCTTTCACAATATGAGTTTGTTGGAAATGTTTTGTATAATTTCAAACCTGCTTTCTTAATAAGTTGTGGGTGGGAATCAGGGAGAGAATCTAGAACTTAAAGCTTTAAAAATGAATATAAAAATTTGTTTTAAATGTAATGGGAAATTTTAAATAAATATTGTTTCAAAAATTGTGTTTTACATTACAATTTCTATATCAGTTTATAAATTAAACTAATATATTCTATCTTTGATTGCCATCCAGTAAATTAATAACTACCCATCACTAATTCTTGTTGTTATAAGATACATAAATACAAAACATGACTCTTGTGCAGAGACTTATAATTTGCAGTGGATGGATATATTATTTGTCCTTCTTATATAAAAATAACAAAATTAGATTAATATATTTAAAATTTTCTCTTTCTCTTTTCTTAACTTAATAGCATTTTCCAATTACAAATAAAAACAGTTTTTTTTCTTCTTGTTTTTGTTTTATTTTTATTTTTATTTTTATTATTTTTGTCTTTGGCTACATAAATGGGTTAAGTGATTTACCCAGAATCCCACAGCTAGTGTCAGCTGCCTAAGGCTGCATTTAATTAATATCCCCCTGAGTTCAGGCTAGTTGTCTATACACTGTTCTACTTAGCCTTCCTAAGATCGATTTCAACATTTATTTTTGTAAGACTTTGAGCTCCAATTTTTTTCCCTCTCTACTCTCCCAGTCTGACATTCGTTATATGTGTTCAATTATGTTAAACATATTCTCACAATAGTCATGTTGTAAAAGAAGAATCAGAAAAAATAGGAATCATCATAAGAAACAACAACAACAAAAATAGTATGCTTCATTCAGATGCCATAGTTCTTTTTCTTATAAAACTATATTACATTGCAGTCATATGCTACAATTTTTAGCCACTCCCCATTGATGGACATTCACAAAATTTCCAATTCCTTGATATTCCAAAAGAGGGGCTATCGATATTTTTGTATATCTGGGTTCTTTCCCCTCTTTTATGATCTCTTTGGGATACAGACCAAATAGTGGTATTGCTGGATCAAAGGATATGCATAGTTTTGTGGTCCTTTGTCCATAGCTTCAAATTCCTCTACAAAATGTTCATAATTCTACCAACAATGCATTATTGTTCCAATTTCCCTGTATCTTCTCCACCATTCATAATTTTCCTTTTCTTTTATATTGGACAATCTCAGAAGTGTGAGATATTACCTCAAAGTTTTTAAATACCATTTCTCTAATCAATAATAATTTAGAACATTTTTATATGAGTATACATAGCTTTAATTTATTCATCTGAAAATTTCCTGTTCAGATACTTTGACCATGTATCAATGATATATTCTTATAAATTTGACTAAGTTCTCTATTTGTAAAATGAGGCATCTATCAAAAACTGCTTATAAAATTATTTTCTAGCCTTCTGCTTTCCTTTTAATATTAGTTTTGTTTATGGAAAATCTTTTATCTTGATGTAATCAAAACTATCCATTTTGTATTTTATAATACTCTCTTTTGTTTCATCATAGCTTCTTTTCATCTAGATCTAACAGGTAAACTATTCCTTACTCCCCTAATTTGTTTTTGTTATTGACTTTTATATCAAAATCACATACCTATTTTGATTTTACTTTGATGTACTATAGGAGATGTTGGTCTGAGCCTAGTTTCTGTTATGCTATATTCCAGTTTTTTCCAGAAGAATTGTTAATAGTGAGTTCTTATTGCAGAACCTGAAGTAACTGAATTTATTAAACAGTAAATTACTAACGTCATTTACTACTGTGTCTGTTCTACTTAACTTACTCACTAATCCACCACTGTATTTCTTAGCCAGTACCTAATCATTTTGATTGCTATAGTATAGTATAGTTTTAGATCTATAGTATAGACTGATATAGGTAGGCCATCTTCCTTTGCATTTTTCTCCATTAATTCCCTTAATATTTTTGATCTTTTATTCTTCTAGATGAATTTTGTAATTTTTTCTAGCTCTATACTTTTTTGGTGATTTTATTATGGCACTGAATAAATTAATCTATTTTATAGTATTTATAGAATTATGTTATCTTGATTTACCTATTAATAATTGATATTTTTCAGTTGTTTAGATATAACTTTATTTGTGTGAATGGTGTTTTGTAATTGTATCTATATAGTTATTGGCTTTATCATAACAGGTGGACTCCCTAATATTTTATAAGGTCTATAATTATCATAAATGGAATTTTTGTAATCAATTACACTAATAACCCTGTATTCCTGATATAAATTATACTTGGTCATATCATTTTGGTGATAACTTGCTGTAATCTCCTTGCTAATAATTGATTTAAGACTTTTGCATTAATATTCATTCAGAAAATTGATCTATCATTTTATTTCTCTGTTTTATCTGGTTTAGGTATCAGCACCATATCTGAGTCATAAAAATAATTTAGTAGCACTCCTTGTTTCTCTATTTTTTCAACTAGTTTATGTATTATTGGAATTAATTGTTCTCTAAAAATTTAGTAAAATTCACTTGTAAATCTATCTCACCCTAGAATTTTTTTCTTAAGTAGTTCATTGATATGTTTTTTATTTTTTAAACTAAAATGGGATAATTTAAGTATTTTATTTCCTCTTCTGTGAATCTGAGAAAATTATATAATATTTATGTAATATTTATCCATTTTTTTCTTAAATTGGCATTTTTATTGGCATATAGGTAAAATAGTTCTTATTTATTGATTTAATTTTCTTTTCACTGATGAAATCATCTTTTTCTTTTTGAATATAGTAATTTCACTTTTTTCTTTTAAAAATCAAATTAGCCAAATGTTTATTTATTATTTATTTTTTTCATAACACCAGCTCTTAGTTTTATTTACTTGTTCAATAGTTTTCTTATTTTCAATTTTATTAATGTTTCTTTGATTTTCAGATTTCTAATTTGGTATTTAATTGGGGACTTTTAGTTTGCTCTTTTTGTAGCTTTTTTAGATGCACAACTAATTAATTGATCTGTACTTCCAATATTTTATTCATATCAGTCATTAGAAATATGGAATTCCTTCTAACAAATGCTTTGACTGCATCCCAGAAATTTTGGTATGTTCTCTCATTTTATTCTTTTTTATGAAATTTTTGATTGTTTCTATTTGTTGTGTGCCCCCTCCTTCTTTAGATTTAGGTAATTTAGTTTAAAATTAAGTTTTAGATTGCTCTTGATAATGGTTGGATCATTTCACAGCTCCACCAACAATACATTAGTGTCCCAGTTTTCCCACATCCCCTACAACATTTATCATTATCTTTTTCATTATCTGTCATCTGAGAGATGTGATGTGATACTTCAGAGTTGTTTTAATTTGCACTTCTCTTATAATAGTGGTTTAGAACATTTTTTGTATAACTATGGATGATTTTAATTTCATTATATAAAAATTGTCTGTTCATATGCTTTGACCATTTACTAATTGGGAATAGGGATATTATTTTAAAACTTAAAATACAAAATACGGCAACCTTTCCTAATAAAAACACTGGTGAGAATAGGAATAAATAGAGGGTTCCTTAAAGCAATAAGTGGCACCTTTTTATAACCATCAGCAATTATATATAATGGGGAGAAGTTAGATGCAATACCAATAAGATCAGGAGTGAAATAAGTCTGCTCATTATCACCATTGTTATTCAATATTGTACTAGAAATATTAGGTTTAGAGAAGAAAAAGGAATTGAAGGAATTAGAGTAGAAAATGAAGGAAAAATCACTATTTAAAGAATCCTAGAGAATAAACTAAAAAAAAAAAAAACTACTTGAAATAATTAATAGCTTTAGCAAAGTTGCAGAATATAAAATAAACCTTCATTAAACTTTCACATTTCTATATCTTACCAACAAAGCACAGCAGCAAGAGATAGAAAGAGATAGAAATAACTATAGGAATATTTAAAATATTTGGGAGTCTACCTGAGAAGACAAATCCAGGAACTTTATGAAAATAATGACAAAATATTTTCCACACAAATAAAGTCATATCTAAACAATTGGAAAACATATCAACTGCTCATGGGAAAGCCAGGCGTATATAATAAAAATAACAATCCTATGTGAATTAATCTATTTATTTAGTGCCACACCAATAAATATGCCAAAACTTGTTTTATAGAGTTAGGAAAAAATGACAAAATTCATCTGGAAGAACAAAAGAAAAAAAAAAAACTATCAAGGGCATTAATGGAAAAAAAATTGCAAAGGTGGCCTAGCAATACTAAACCTAAAACTACATATAAAATGGTCAGAATCAAAACCATTTGGTACTGTGTAAAGTCTGAGCTAACTCCCTGTTGACCTCAGAATCAGCCAGTCAGGATCAGCAAAAGTCCTTGTTCTTTAGGGGGAGAAGTAAAGGAGAGGGATGAAAATCTAGGAGCCTCTCCACCAAGCTCCCTTCTCATTGTCCTCCTCCAAAGTGACTCTGGCTTGGCTTACTCCACCCCTTAATCTCTCCTACAATTATCTGTATACACCAAAAGATTGACAGAGCACAGAATAGTGAGAAGGACCATTTTCCCAAGCATATGCTTATAGAGTATTGTCCAATAGGTAATTAGCCTTAAGTGCTGGGTTATCTGATTCCAATGCACCTATTCAGAGTTTCAGCCCTTTACAATACTTGCTAGGAAATAGAGTACTGGATCAGGGATACAAGACACAGTAATAAATTAATATAGTAATCTACTATTTGAAAAATGCAAAGACTACATCTTTTGGGATAAGAACTCACTATTTAACAAAAAATATTAGAAAAAATTGGGAAACAGTATGGTAGGAACTAGCCATAGGCCATTATCTCACAGTTTATACCAAGATAAGATTAAAATAGATTTATGCATTAGACTCTAAGGGTAAAATATAAACAAATTAGGAAAGCAATGGAGAGTTTGCCTATTAGATCTTTGAAGAATGAAGGAATTTATGACCAAACAAGAACTCAAGAACATTATACCAACAAAACAAATGCAGTCAGGACTTAAAGGGAAGCAGAAAGCTGGGAAACAATTTTTATAGCCAATGTTTCTGATAAAGACTTCATTTCAAAAATCTTATATTTATAAGAATAAAAGTTATTCCCAGTTGATAAATTCAATTGATATGTGGTAAAGAATATGAATTGACAATTTTCAGATGAAGAAATTAAAGCCATATATATAGTCAAATGAAAAAAATGCTCTAAATGATTTTTGATCAGAGAAATGCAATAACATCTGAATAACATCTCACACCTATCAGATTGGTTAAGATAATAGGTAAATATAATTATAAATCTTGAAGAGATTGTGAAAAACCTAGAATATTAATGCATTGTTGATGGAGTTCTGAACTGATCCAACTATTCTGAAGAATAATTTGGAACTATGCCCAAAGTGTTATAAAATTGTGCATGCTCTTTAATCCATCTGTGTCACTACTATGTCTGTATCCCAAGGAAATCACAAAAAAGGGGGAAGGACACACATGTGCAAAAATATTTCCAGGAGCCCTTTTTTAGTGGAAAGGAACTGAAAACTGAGTAAGTACTCATCAATTTGAGAGTGGCTGAAATAGTTTATGATATATGAATATAATGGAGTAATATTATTCTATAAGAAATGATGAGTGGACTCACTTCTGAAAATCCTGGGAAAATGTACATGAATGGATGCTTAGACAAGTGAGCAGAACCAGAAGAACATTGTACATAGTAACAGCAAGATTCGTTATGCTCAGCTGTGATAAAGTTAGGTCTTTTCAGCAATAGTGATCCAAAATAATTCCAAAACACTTGCGATGGAAAGAACTATGGAGACTGAATTCAAATTGAAGCATAAGATTTTCACCTTGTTTTCTTTTTTGTTTTTTTGTTTTTTATTCTTTTTTTTTGTTTTCTTTGTTCTGATTTTTCTTTCAGAACATGATTAATATAAAAAAAAAAGTGCTCGAGGAACTAACAGGTTTAATGACTTGCTCAGGATCATGTAGCTATTATATGTCCAAAATGTAACTTGAATCTGAGCTTAAATAACTCCAGGGTCAACCATTTATCTACTGCACTAGTCTGCTTCTAAATTTGATATAGATAATTAAAATTTTATAACCCAATTAATTAAATATTTCCAACCTCAAGCTATGTGACAGCTGAGTAATGACTCAATCCAAGAAATGATATAAGAAATGAGTTGTGAGGATTTGAGAGAGGTCTTAAAGAATGAATATAATGCATTATTCCCCTTGAGAAGTAGAAGATTTCACATGTCAGGAGTAACAGTAATAAGGCATGAGTAAATTGAGGAGGAATGAGAATGTGCATATTCTCTTGGTTGGAGAAGAGGTTGACATATGAGAGAAAATTAAAGATGAATTGATATTGATTATTTTTCCTTTTGCTCATTCAACAAATGTATTAGCAATCACGGCATACACAACACTTTTTATTTGTGAAGACCCACAAACATAGATAACATTGCAATGTTTCATGATAATTGCATTAAATTGCTCAAAATATTATACAATATCAAAGGGAGGAGGTAATTTTCAAATAATGTAAAGCTTCATGAATAAAGTCATATTTTAGTGGCTTTAAGAAGTGATAAGAATCAAAACATAGAAAAAAGAAAGGGAAAGCATTTCAGATATTGGGAATCACATTTTCAAAGTTAAAAAATCGGATATATTCTGAGTGGAGTAGAAATTAATTAGAACATTGATTGTATATGAAATAAAAGTAGAAAAATCATAGAAAAGTACTTTATAGCATGTATTCTGGAGACCTTATAATAAACTTACTGAAATTGATGTTAGGCCTCTAGAAAGTGGTTAATATCTCCCTTCAATGATAATGGATTAATCCTGTGAATCCAGATGTGTATTATTTTTGTGTGTGTATTATTACATATTTTTAAATTTGTCTTTTATTGCAGCTTATTATTTTCAAAACATATACATGGATAATTTTTCAACATTGACTCTTACAGAAGCTTATTTTTCAAATTTTTCGCTCTCTTCTTCCAACTCCCTTTCATATATAGCAAGTAGTCCAATATATGTTAAATGTGTCAAAATATAAATGTTAAATCCAATATATGTATACATATTTATACATATATATCTTGCTACACAAGAAAAATCAGATCAAGAAGGAAAAAAATGAGAAAGAAAACAAAATGCAAGCAAACAACAAAAAGAGTGAAAATGCTTTGTGGTAATCCTCATTCAATTTCCCCAGTCCTCTCTCTGGATGTAGATGGCTCTATGTATCACAAGATCATTGGAACTGCTCTGAATCATCTCATTGTTGAAAAGACCTATGTCCATCTGAATTGATCATCTTATGGGTCTTGTTGTTGCTTTGTACAATGATCTCCTGGTTCTGCTCATTTCACTTAGCATTAGTTCATATAAGTCTCTCCAGGCCTCTCTGAAATCATCCTGCTGATTGTTTCTAATAGAACAATAATATTCCATAATGTTCATGTATCAAAACTTGTTTAGTCATTCTCCAATTGATAGGCATCCATTCAGTTTCCAGTTTCTAGTCACTACAAAAAGGGCTGCCACAAACTTTTTTTGCACAGGTGGGTCCCTTCCCCCCTTTAAGATCTCTTTGAGATATAAGCCCAGTAAAAACATTGCTAGATCAAAGGGTATGCACATTTTTATAGTCCTTTGGGTGTAGTTCCAAATTGCTCTCCAGAATGGTTGGAGTGGTTCACAACTCCACCAACAATATATTAGTGTCCCAGTTTTTCTGCATCCTCTCCAACATTTGTCATTATCTTTTCTGGTCATCCTAGTAAATCTGACAGATGTGTAGTGATACCTCAGAGTTGTTTTAATTGTATGTATCTGATCAATAGAGAATTAGAGCACCTTTTCATATGACTAAGAAATGATTTCATCTGAAAATTGTTCATATCCTTTGGCCATGTATCAATTGGAAAGTGGCTTGAATTCTTATGGTATGAAACTTACAAGCTATCAACAACATGCTTCTTGCCCTGAGTATTAGTTTATGTATCCTTACATTTTTAGAAAGCAAGTATTTCCAATTGTTAAAACAGTTGATACAGACATTCTAAATGTGTTACCTCTCTAAATCTTCCACTAATATTTTACATAATCTAGGAGAAAGTGGCCTTGAATGTAGAGTATAACATACCTTTATGTTGGGCTTGTCCTCAACTCATGAATATGTATTCAGTCTTTATTGTTTCCAATGCAAAATTCACTTTTAATTGTTTCAAATACATTACAAGATTCTTAGGTAAAGTTGAGAATTCTAAAAGCTACTAGATCCACTGAAGATTACTAAATCCTCCAATAATTAAGCTGGGAGAAAGTTCTACTCTCCTCTCTTCCCTCAAGCAATTCTTTAGTTGTGGAGAATTTTTCTCTGCCATAAAATTTTCAATTACAGCTATCTTGTAGAGCATTACAAAACCCTCAACTAGTCAACTAATTTATCATTCACTTTTACCTAATTCTTCATAATCTCATTTTGGGTTTTCTTAAAGTATTTGCTATTTCCTTCTCCAGTTCATTTTCCAGATGAGGAAATGGAAGCACAGTCAAGTGACTTTTCCAGTGTCACACAGCAAGTAAGTATCTGAAGCCAGATTTGAAGCCAGAACTCTATCCTCTCTGCCATCCAATTGTCCTCAAACTAAATATACTGCTTTAAACTTAAAAAGATCACAGGACTTTTCCTTTCCTACTAAACAATATGAAGATAAATGCACGAGAGTATCATATCTTATTCCTTTAGGTGAGAGTGATCTTATTGAATCTGTACAATTGACTCCTATCTTTACACAATGTATATAGTCTTTGATGTCAAATAACGAAACATTACTTTGCAAATAGTAGAAAATCAGTTTATATATTTTTGTGCAGAAAAATGAATAATCCAAACATAATTCTACATAAGAATGGTAATTTAGGAAGCAGTGTGAAAAATAGATTGGTAGGGGGAACCAGACCAGATACTTGTTCCTCACATTCAAGGAAGAATTTAATGTTTAATGTGGAAGAAAGACTATTATTTTTGTGTCTATTTTTCTTCATTTATCTCCAGTTGAATAAATTAGATTTACACTTAGATTTAGTCTTGGGTAACTCAACAAGCATTTATGTGCCTACTATGTGTTAGGCACTGTTATAAACACTAACAGTACAAAGAAAGGAAAACATAATTTCCACTTCCAAGGATCTCTTAGTCCAGTGGGGAAAGACTACAAGAAACAACTATAAAAAAGTTATGTATGGGATAAAGGGAAATAAATCAAGGCAGTAGCATTAAGAAGATATGAGAAATACTTCTTGTAGAAGGTAGGTTTGTATTTGTGGCTTGAATAAAACCAGGGAAACTAGGAAAATTAATAAATGAAAACTGATAAATATCTTAACTGCTAAATTATTTCACCATTTATTTGTTGATTTTTAAATCCTTTAACATATAACAGAAACTTTTATTCCACAATAAAACATTAAAAAATGTAAAAATGCAAATTCAAAATTATACAGCCACAAAATCTCAAAGCTCAGAAGGATCTTATAGATTATGTAGTCCAACTCTCTGTTTTTTAACATTCCAGTGCTCTATTATGAATGTGATTTCTTTTTTAAAAAAATAGTGTTATTTCTAGAATATGATCAGCTTTAGCTTCTGGTATCGGTAGTTATATCACAGACTTGTATTACTATGACTGTGAATAATTTGCCTTGGATTTGAATAGATTATCATTCAGTTACTTTTTCAATTATACTCAAGTTTGCTTTGTTCATATTTTTATGAACTGTGAGGACTATTCCCTTTTTTCTAATGGATTCCTCCCTGCAGACATTTATGTAATTATAACTTGAATTAAATTCACCCATTCTCATGTATTTAAGATGATAACAAAGATAGCAATATTTAATCTTTCCATCTCCTGTTTGAGTGTATCCAGTTTACCTTGGCTCACAGATTTTAAATTCCAGGTTCCTTTGCAATAATGATCTTTCCAGCATCAGACTCTTCTTTTGTCACTAGGCACATCCATAGGTGAGCTTCCTTGCAGCATTGGTCCACTTGCTTTATTTTTACTGGAGCTACTTCTTGTTGTCCTCTGCTCTTCCCCAGTAGTATCTTAGACATCTTCAGACCTGAGTGGCTTATCTTCCATTGTTATATCTTTTATCATTTTAATACTGTCCATAGTATTTTATTGGCAAATATACTAGAGTAACTTGCCATCACCTTTTGACAAAACTCTAATATGATTTTTCCATCTTGGGTAACCCTATATATCATAGCTTCTAGTTTCATTGAGCTATGCAATCATCTCTGACATAACAAGGTTGTGTGACCCAGGGTTGTGTGTTCATAACAAGGACATGTGGGGAGGAAAAAAACAACAACAATGTAATTTCTGATATTTGGGGATCCATATGTCATGCAAGTATGTAATCTTATTATTTCTAGTAGGCATCTCCACTCAAGCCCTCAGACCTTCTCAATGTGCAACATGTTGTCTGTTATTATATACTTGACCTTTTGAATGTATAACCTTCCTCAGTTTCAAGTAGGTATTGGTGATCATTTTTCACTGGTTACTGCTAAATATGGATCTATGCATTTGGTGCTGATATTTTATGCTTTCCATTCTATCTTACAATTTTAATAGTATTTTGTTGTATCAACATTTTTCTGTTTTGGGTAGCTGCTCTATATTTGTAACTTCTGCCTTCAGCTGGAATGTAAAACATAGTCTGAAACTAACCCCAGGGGTAATTATATTTTCTTCTAACTGTCCATGTTCCTAGCTTTCATATATTTATATGACAAGGAGATAGTTAGGGTACTATCTCTTTCTGATTAGAACAGTAGAATCGCCATACTTTACTTTATTTAAAGTCCACCCAATTATTTTACTATAATCAAAAGCCTATAGATAAAAAAAAAAATTACTATTAAAAAACAATAACAAAAAAAAAACAAAAAACAGCAGAAACCTTAACACATTCCATCAAAATGGAAAAAAAAAATTCAGCCTTGGGGGTATGATTTAGGGATAAAATGCTTTTCCAGATGAATTATTCTTCATAAATATTAGTGATCTGTTTGTTTTTTTAGACTTGAATGGAACAGACCATCATCTCCAGGAGATTCTTTGCCCTAGGTACCAACCAGGCTTTTTGCAACATAGAGTCACAACTAATAAATTATTGCCTCTGAGCCTATTTCTCTTTTTCAATTGTATTTCCTGGTTGTCAAAGACTGAGCAATAAATTTTGTCATGGAATTTTCTTTTGCCTTTCTGTTGGGTTTCTAGTGCCTGAACTTTATTAGGCAATAGCTACTATAATCCTAACAAAATGTAAAAAACTCTCAAAGTTTTAAGTCTCTCTTTTCTTAACCCCCGAATTCTACTTTCTTATTTGATGAGGGAAGATTAAATTCCCAGGGCAAAACTGAGCCTGGGAGTAAGACATTTTCTTCTGACTATATATGCTTTTGCTTTCACATGAGTGTGAAAGGCAATAGTCTTCTGGGACTTTATTTCTATGTCTGAAAATCCCTCTAAATTAAATATTTCTTGGGAACTACAGCAATACAGCAAACAGTCATAATAAAGGGGGCAATTTTCTCTGACTGTTAGTTGTAAGAAGTAAAAAAGTGATGATTTAAGAATCACCTATGTCAAATAGCACCTAAGTATTGATTGAAGTAATCAATGATGTATACAAAATGTAGGTTGTCTTATTTGTCAAGGGAGAAAATGAAAGGCCTAGAGGAATTCCTATTTTCTTTCAAAATTTGCAGGTAAAATGAAGAATTCCTTGGGAAAAAATGTATGAAATACTTAAGAAAAGTACATAAAAGAAAAAAAAAAAACCAAGTAAGAGTAAAGAAAATTATTTCACCCTTTACTTGAAAAAGAATATGCTCTACAACTTTTCTGATGTGTTCCTTCATTCAGTCTTTGCTTTTATTCTTTCCCTGTTTAGAAGGTACACATTAGCTCTCAAATCTCTTGTTTGTAATGCTCAGCTGTTAGAAAATATGGAAGAAAAATTTCTGCTTAGAATTTTAGGCACAAACCTTCTAGAAATAAATTAATTCAGATTAAACTAATTATAACTATTTCCATTTAGAGTGATGTAAAAAATTAGACAATGTAGACTCCATGCTTTTGGAAATCTTTGTAACATAAATTAATTTTTTTACTTACAATATATAATATTCTCAAATAACAATAAGACTAGTTCTTTGGGATTTTCAAAGTGCTTTAGAAATATTATCTCACTTTGTATCTATAACAACATATAAAATTCTCCTTCTGGAGATGATCGCCTTTTCCATTCAAGTTTAAAACTATCCCAGGAGGGTTGCAGATATTAATATTATCCCCACTTTTTTTTAAAATAAGAAACCTGAGGAAGAGAAAGGTTAATGACTTATCTAGAGTCACAAAAGTTAGCTAGTTTCTTAGCTCATATTTGAACTCAGATCTTCCTAACTACTGGTACAGTAATCTGTTCATTCTATATATTTACTAAAGATTGAGAAAGAGTTCAGAATTTAAGTAACAATGAGAATAATAGTAACAAATATTCTAGATAATTTCTTTTCTAAAACTATTTAATTCATATTTTATTACTCTAAGGATTTTCCTTTGCACCTGGTAAAGTTGAATTCAAAAGATTCTTTGAAGTAATCAGTGATGTATTTCTTCTTTCAGACTGAAGATTATACTAAGGATTCTTTCCTGCATTTATCAAGAAAGAGAATCTGAGGGTGAATAAAACATCGAATAGGTCTTCGAAAAAAAAAAGATATAAAATATTTCATGGTATCATTGTTTCATTTATAATTTAAAAAAATACTAGAGTTTCTTATTGATATTAATTCACAAACCTCAAATTAGTGTACTGAGGAAAAGACCTTTTAAAAATATTTCTAAAGAAATAGGGCAAGGCTTGATTATACTTCTAGAGGAGTTTCTGTTTAAGATGAGATTAAATCTTCCTCACCACATGCACTTTTCATTCTACATTTTGGATATAAACAAAATTAGTCTAATACCACTTCCAAATAATAATCCTTCCAACTCCTGAAGAAAGAATTGACCTTCCATCATTGTCAATGCTGTATTTTCATGCTCAGACAAGATATATTCACTTCTTTCAAACTTTCCTCCAGTTTCATAGTCTTCAATTTCCTTACCCTCCTGGTAATATTTTAGCTTTTTTTTTTTTTTTGAGATAATGAACCCTGTACTCCATATATGATTTGCCAAAGACAGAATACATTGGAACTATATTATCTATTTTGGTTCCCTCTTCCACTCTTAATGTAGCCTAGGATATAAGGACTTATTGAATACTCATTTGGAGCTTGAATTTAATTAAATATTGTGGATCTTTGTTAAATGAGCACTTGTTTAAAGATCTGTTTTTCATAATGTACTTTTAAATATTTGGTTCAATATCTAACTTATCTGGATATCTTTCTAAACCCTGTCCTATTTTTGAACTCTTTGAAAATTAAATAAGCATAGCATCTATATCTTCATATGAGACATTGATATAAATGTCTTATTTTATATGTATATAATTTATAAATATATGTATATATGCATATATATATATAATTTATAAATATATATATATATATATGTCTTATTTAAGACATTTATAGCCCCAAAGGGCTATAAAACTATGTATATTCTTTGATTGATCAGTGTATCTAACAGGTCTATATCCAAAAGAGATCATGAAGTGCAATAATGTTTATGGCAGTTCTTTTTGTAGTGGCAAAGAACTGGAAATTGAGTGGATGTACACCAGTTGGGGAATAATTGAATGTTATGTATATGAATGTAAGGAGACATTAATATTCTATAAGAAGTGACCCCTAGGCTGATGTCAGAAGAGCCTAGAAAAATTTACATAAAGCTGATGCTAAGTTAAATGAGTAGAACCAAGAGAACATTGTACATTGCAACAACAAAATTATGTGATGTTCAATGTGATGGGCTTGGTTCTTTTAAAAAAATATGATGTGATTCAAGGCAATTCCAATAGACTTGTGATGGAAAGAGCCATCTGTATTCAGAGAAAGAACTATGATGACTGAATATAGATCAAATCATGACATTTTTACCTTTTACAATTTGTTGTTTGTTTGTTTTTCTTTCTCATGTTTCCCCTCCCCTTTTGTTTTGATTTTTCTTATGCAACATGATGACTATGGAAATATGTTTTGAAGACTCTCACATATTTAACCTTTATTGAATTGCTTACTGTCTGGGGAAGGGGAAAGAAGGTGAGGGAGGGATAAAAATTTTGGAACATAAAGTTTGGCAAAGGTGAACATTGAAAACTATTTTTACAGGTATTTGGAAAAAATAAAAAGCTATTATTAAAACAATAAGAAGTAAGGCTTGTCTCACTGGATTCTTCAGCTTCTGAAAGATGAATGATTAACTAAAGCAAGCCAAGGAATTTTTTTTTATTCTGCCTTTGATAGGTAAAAATCTTTGGTAAGTTATTTGGAGAAGTTAAATACTCAAGCTTTGTTTAAAAACTTTGTGAATTATTTCCTGAATATTTATTTAACTTTTCCTCCTTATCAGATGATCTGTACTACAATTTCATTGAAATAATTTATATCCCCCTTTATTACTATTCATTCAAGTTTTAGTGTGTATACATTTGATGTCAGCACATCTTTAAAGTAAATACCATAGATATTATCATTTTCTTTTTTATTGATGAGAAATTTAATGCTGAGACTTTAAGAAAGATTCTTAGTTACTTAACTATGGAAATAGGTTTCTTCTGATTTTATTATTTATTCTACATATACATACATGTGTGTGTATACATGCACATGTATTATGTGAATGAAAGAATACATATATAGAAAAGATAGGAAGCTAAGAGAAAGAGGGAAGAACTTTTCTTTAGAAAGACATATAGTAAGACAATGAGGTACATGTTTATAAGCCAGTAAGGAAAAACTGAGAATAGTAGATTGTTCAGGATAAGGAGTTCTGAAACAAAATAACTAGAGTTAGTCAGATGTCCACAGCAAATATGACACCAATATGATGACTCTTAGGAAGTACAAGGCCAACAGAATCCTTAAAATAGACAAAACTTTCCAGGTTTGAAAAATAGAGCAGGTGAAAACTTCCAGGGTGATTATTATTAAGATTGGGATCCTGAATGGCTACTACATTCCACATAAGGGAAATAAGGTGACAGCTTAAAAATAATTTTGATGATGATGATGATGATGATGATGATAATAATAATAATAATAATAATATGCAGAAAGTGTAAACAAACACGTGAAATAAGTTGAAGTGGAGAAGAAGAGAAATTGTCATGACTATTTAACTGAGAGGAAAGGGAAGGAAAAAAAAAATGTGTGAAAATAGGTGATAAATATCAAGAAGTTTAGGCTGAGAGGAAGAAACCTTGTGGGAAAAGGCTTGTTTTAAAGAGAATAACCATTTCACCATCTCCGTTCCCTCTCCCCTCCCAACCACTTGGTCTGATTTTTCTTCCACAAAATGACAAATATAGAAATGTGTTTAAATATATTTCACATGTTTAACCTATCACAAATTATTTGCTTTCTTGGGGTGGGGGTAGGAGAATTAAGGGAGGAAGAGAAAAAGTTTTGGAACACAAAGTCTTACAAAAATGATTATTGAAAACTATCTTCACATGCAATCAGAAAAATAAAATGTCACAAAAAAGAGATTAATAAAAAACAAATAAAAATATAAAGAGCTATCTTTACAGCATAAGAGAAAAATCCTAATTCAGAAAATTCTTTATTAGAGACAACTAGAATATATAAATGTAACTTTTACATCTTAAATTATGAACTAAATAATCCAATTAAAATAGAAGATAGAATGATAGATTTGATAAGAAAACAAATCTCCTTAGTTTATTAATTTTAAAAAGCACAAATAGAATAAAAACAAGTAGTTAAAACACCCTGCAAGAAGTGAATTTAAAAAAAAAAGTTTCAATTATCCTATTATGCAAAGCAAAATTGGAAAAGAAAAAGCAAAATACAAGTAACCTACGCTATTATAAATGAAATGCTAGAGAACAAATCAATATCAATAATAAAATTATGTGCTCCAAATGTCTCACATCTATAGTCATAAAGTAAAACAACCTAATTACAAGAAGAGATAGTCAGTGATACATTAGTATAGAAAACTTTGTTTTTGAACAATTCCAACAAAATATTTTAAAAAGGAAAAAAATTAAATCAAACAAATTGCTTGAAAAACTAAGGCTAAAAGACTTAATAGTGTCAAAATGATTTTGCCAAAATGTATGGGTACTCCTCAGGATTACATGGAACTTATACAAAATTGATTATGATTTAGACAGAAGAATTTTGCAAATATATGTAAAAGGCAGAAGTCATAAACAAATTACAGGTCAAAGCACAATCAAAAATAGTAATCATTTCTAGAATCACAAATAACAGATATAGCCCCAAATGAAATTTTATCAATAAAATCCTAAATAATCATAAAATACTTTATTTCTACCATCCTGAGAGAGTTTGAGTTATAACCACACAAATGGGATATATTTCTGGGAAACTCAGATTAGGTGGATTAAGAGCAGGTTAGATTGATTTAAACAGTGTATATAAAAGAGGAAAAAAAAAACACAAAAAACCAAAAAACAAAGAAGACATCCTTTACTGGTCACAAATAAAGGACACTAATATTGGTTGGGGATTTCCTAGCAAGGTATTCAAACAGAATTGTATATGGACCTCTCAGTTGGTGAAGGAAATGGTTCCAGAAGTGAATTTTGATTTCTGGACTAGAGCTTTATATATAAGAATAAAAAATGGCTCTCTCTCTAAATGTGTGTGTATCTATCTATATCTATCTATCTATCTATCTATCTATCTATCTATCTATCTATCTATCTATCTAAAACTATTCCCCTTCCCCAAATGAAACCAGACATCAAATAAAAATGCATGTAAAATAGACAATAAAAAATGTCAGGAGAAAATAATAGTAATTCATAAGATGCAAAATCTAAGAAAAGGGGAAATAATAAAAAATAAGACCCATGCTGTTTTATATATATATATATATATATATATATATATATATATATATATATATATATATATATATATATATATATATATATATATATATATATATATATATATATATATATATATATATATATTATTATTTGCTGTGACCTAGCTATGAACTAGATATATACTTTTTGGCTCAATAGAAGCAATAAAAGCCCATATCTCACTTCTTCCTCTGCTTTCTTGAATCTGTAGGAAAAAAAATTAATTAACTAATTTTATACTGCCCTTAGGTCAAATGTTTTAGAGGGTATTCACTGTACATATTGGATTTTTAATACTCGTACTGCTTATAAGATCATGTTCAATCTGTAAATATTTGAAGTGTTAATAATTAAAATTATTTGCTACTTGCTAAGATAAGTAGATCTCTGGAATAGATCAGGTATACAATACACAATAACAAATGACCATACTAACTTAGTGTTTAGTAAACCCTGAGCTTTGGGAATAAGAGTCAACAATTGACAAAAATTGCTGGGAAAATTGTAAATATGTTAGGCAGAAACTAGTCATACACCAGTATCTCACAACATATAACAATATAAGGTCACAATGGATACATAATTTAGACATAAAGAGTCATATCATAAGTAAATTATAGAAGACTGGAAAATATAAATGTCAGATCTATGGATAATAGAAAAATTTATGACTAACCAAGATAGAGGGAGGATTATGGGAATGAAAATAAATAATTTTGATTATCTTAAATTAAAAAAAAAAGTTTTTGCACAAACTAATGTAGACAAAATGAGAAAGAAAGTAGCAAATTGGGAGAAATTATAAAGTAAGCTCTTCATTTCTTAAACATATAGGCAACTGTGAAAACTTTATACAAAAATAAACCATTCTCCAAATGATAAAATGATTAAAGGATAACAACGTTTTCAGAAGAAAAAAATGAAAACTATCAATAGTCACATAAAAATGATGTGATGCTAAGTGAAATGAGAAGAACTGGGAGATTATTGTACATGGCAACATCGATATTTTAGGAAGATCAATTCAGATTAATGTGTTGCTTTCCAACAATGAGATGATTGATTCTAGTTCCAATGATCTTGTGATGAAGAGAGACATTCATATCCAGAGAGAGGACTGTGGGAACTGAATGTGGATCACAACATAACATTCTCACTCTTTTTCTTGTTGTTCACATGCATTTTGCTTTCTTACTCATTTTCTTTCCTTTTTGATATGATTTTCCTTGTGCAGCAAGATAATTGTATA
This sequence comes from Sminthopsis crassicaudata, assembly GCF_048593235.1. Classification (NCBI taxonomy): domain Eukaryota; kingdom Metazoa; phylum Chordata; class Mammalia; order Dasyuromorphia; family Dasyuridae; genus Sminthopsis; species Sminthopsis crassicaudata. Next base: position 204,503,351 of record NC_133620.1, on the reverse strand, counting down.
AATGTTTACATATATTGGATTAGCATATGTTTTTAACATGTAAAATGTATATTGAATTGCTTGTCATTTAGGGGAGAAAGTGGGGGAAAACAGGGGCAAATCTGGAACACAAGACTGTGCAAAGGCCAGTGTTGAAAAATTATCTGTGCATATGTTTTGAAAATAAAAAAGATTTATCAGTAAAATCAAATTATACATGCACTCTTTATGTATGTCCATAAGAGAAATACAATTCTCAAGAGTTCTTTTTACCTTTTTCTGCTTCTCTTGAGTCCTATAATTGGAAGTCAATTTTTTTTTTTTAGCTGTTTTTTTCATTAGAAACAAATGGAATTCACCTGTTTCATTAAATATCCATTTTCTTCTCTGGAAGAAAATACTCAGCTTAGCTGGGTAATTTATTCTTGGCTGCATTCCAAGTTCTTTTGCCTTTTGGAATATCAGATTTCAGGCTCTTTGATCCTTTAATGTGGAAGCAGCTATATCCTGAATGATTCTTTTTGTGGCTCCTCAGTATTTGAATTTTTTTTCTGGCTGCTTGTAATATATTTTTCTTAGTCTGATAGTTCTGAAATTTAGCTACAATATTCTCTGCAGTTTTTATTTTAGAGTCTTTTTCAGAGGGTGTTCGATGAATTCTTTCAATGCCATTTTACCTTCTGCTTCTATTACATCTGGGCAGTTCTCTTTGATGATTTCCTGTAAAATAGTATCTAGGCTCTTTTTTTTATCATAATTTTCAGAATGTCTAATAATCCTCAGATTATCTCTCCTAGAATTGTTTTCCAGGTCTGTGGTTTTCCAAGATATTTAACATTTTTTCAAATTTTTCTTTTTTTGTTTTTTTTGGTTTTCCTTGACTGATTCTTGATGTGTCAATGAATCATTCATTTCTATTTGTTCAATTCTGATTTTTAATGAATTATTTTCTTCATTTGCTTTTATTACTTCTTTTTCTATATGTCCAATTGAGTTTTTAAATGAGTTGTTTTGCTCTATGGAATTTTTTTTTCCATTTCACTAATTTTTTTAACTGAGTTATTTTCTTTTTGCAATTCACAAATCCTACTTTCCTAGGAGTTCTTTATCTTTTCCAATTCACAAATTCTGTTATCCTGGGAGCTCTTTACTTTTTTCCAATTCACATTTCAGGAAGTTGTTTTCTTTTTCCACTTTATCAAATTTTTCTTTAAGTGAGTTATATTCCTTTTCTGTATTCTCTTGCATAGCTTCTCTTTCCTTTCCACATTTTTCTCCTCTCTTTTAAGATGTTTTTATAATTTCTTCTAATGGGGACCACATTACATCCCCCCTTTGGGGTTTTGTCTAGAGACTGTCTGCTGTTAGTCTCCTTGGCATTAAAAAAACTGCTCTCTTTCTCTATAGAAACTATAGATGGTTAGAGAATGCTTGGCCTTTTCACTAATTTTTTTAAAAAAGCCCTTAGGCTCTGCCTTCTGAGCAAAGGGGTTATCAGCTTTTTATGCAAAGCAGGGATAGATATATGGACAGTAGCTGTCCTGCAAATGAGCTGCTAAGAGGGGTGGAGCTGAGGAAGTACCTTAGGAATAGCCTTGTTGTGTGGATCAGCAGCTGCTCTAGGCCTATGGAAGTTCTATTGCCCCTGGCAGAGCCCTCCTGCTGTATAGATTTGTGACTACTCCAGGCAAAAGCCCTGAGCTGCAGAATGCAGCTGCATAGCTGTGCTGTGGTTTGTGCTGAGTCACTCACTTCTGGTGCTGGGTGGGTGTAGCCAGATCCTGTTAGATTCCGGTATTTTTTGGAGTATACTCTGCCTTTGGTTTTTTTATAACTTCTTTTCTGGTCTATTGCTTTGCAACCAAAGCAGAGCAGCCAACCTGTGGTAGAGTCCTCCCTGCAATATGTCCAACTGCATGGAGACCACTCCCACACTCGTCTGCTCAGTGTGCTAGCTTCTGCATTCTACCTCCCTGACTGTGTTGGCCTGCTCCTACTGATCAGAACAAAGCTTTTCTGGCAATCTTCCAGATTATCTTCAGCTAGTAATTTGTTGTACTCCCAATATTCGTGGCTTTTACTAGCCAAGTACTTTTTCTGAGGCTGAATTTGATAATTAATAGTGAGGGCAGAAGAGGAACTTAGAATGAAGTGTATGTTTTCTCCCCCATCTTGGCTCCTCCCCCCAATCCCTATTGATGAAAGAAATTAAAATTAAAACAACTGAAATATTTAACAGATCAGCTAATCTGATAGGAAATGTGACAGGAAAAATTGACATTCTCAAGTGGTTATGAAATTTTGAGATACTAACTTATTTATTGTTCATAGCATTGTTAACTAGTCCAATCATTATGAACAAAAATTAATTTGAAACTATAGCCAAAGGGCAATCAAAGAGTATATAACTTTCAACCCAAATTTACCATCACTAGGTCTGTATCCTGAAGAGATCAAAAAAAGGGACCAGGATCTATTTGAACAAATATTTATAGTAACTCTTATGGTGGCAAAGAACAGGAAATTTAGAGAATGTCCATCAATTGGGGAATGCTGAACAAGTTGTGACATCTGATTGTGATGGAATACTATTGTAGTATAAGTAATGATGAATAGAATGATTTCAGGAAAGTTTTGGAAGTCTTTTTTGAACTGATTCAAATTGAAGTAAACAAAAGCAGATGACCATTGCACACAATAGCAGCAATATTTTGAGGATGATAAACTGTGAAAAACTTAGCTACTCTAAATAAGACAATGATCCAAGATAATTCCAAAAGATTCATGATGAAAAAAATCTATTTTCAGAGGGAGAACTCTGAATCAGATTGAAATATTCTTTTTTTGATTTTATTTTTCTTATTTTATACTTTCTAATTTTATTTTTATTTGTTTTATAACATGGTTAATATAGAAATACTTTTTCCATAACTTCACATGTATAATCTATGTTAAAATTGCTTTCTTTCTTGATAAAGGGAGATAAATAGAAGAAAGGAAGGGAATTTTGAACTCATTTTTTTTTTTTTACAAATTAAAATGTTCTTACTGTACTTGAGAAATATTTAATAAAATAAGTGAGTATAAGAAAACAATCAGAATATTTTCATTTGATTCTATGTACAATAGGTAGTAACTAGAATATATTGATTCAATGTGTGAAACAGTTCATACTGTGCTTTAGGACATTTTGACAAGGAGATGGTTTGGAATAGGGAAAAATTTAAAGTAGAGAAACATTATCATCCTAATACAATAGTCCAAGAATGAAGTGATAAGAATCTGTACCCAGGAGCTGGTAGTGTCAGAGAAGAAAAGTGGATGTAGAGAAAATGAAATATATTTCAAAGAAAAACTGACAGTACTTGGCAACTGATTAGATGTGTGAGTTATAAGAGTAAGAAGTTGAAAAACATATCTATTTTGGGAGTCTGGGTGACTAGGATAATGGTGTTATGATTGACAGTAATAAGGGTGTTAGGAGGAGAGGCAGGTTTGGTGAGAATAATATTGATTTCTATTTTGATCATGCTAAGTTTAAGATACCTGTAGGATAACCAGAATGAGCTATGCGGGAGATAGTTGGAGATGTGACATTGGAGGTCAGGAAAGAGGTTGGTAAGTATATCTGAGAATGATATCTATTGGAATGATTCCATGGAAATTGATGAAATCACCAAGTCAGATAGTATAGCATGAGCAGAGAAGATGGCTCAGGATAGAGTTTTGGTGAAAATCCAAGGTTAACAGGAAGAAACTGGATGAGAGCAAAAGAACAATGAACAAGAGTCTTTGTAGGTTGAGAACCAGGAGAAAACATCATGAAACTCAAGAGAAGAGTATAACAAGTTACTTAACCTTTTTGCAAGCTCAATTTGCTATCTCAGAGGATTGTTTTTGTTTTAGATCAAATGAATTAACATCTGTAAAGCACTTTAGAAACCTTAAATGATATATAAATACTATTGTTATTATTTTCTACTAATGAACTTTTAACACCAATTTGATTCCTATAAATTTTCTTAATTTATTATTATTTTTTGAGATTACATTTTATATAATGACTTTTTATCACCTTGAATAAATTAGATTGTAGATACTTTCCCCTTAAGTCCTTTTACCTTATCTTGAAGCACAGAGATTGCCTTGAAGTTTTGAAAATATATTTAATAATTTTCTTTTGTACAAACCCTTCGGACCTGATGATTACCATACCTATTGGATCGCAAATGGAATTACAGTTTTTTTAGACTACCTTCACTATTATGGTAAAGTATCAGTTTGGTTCCATCTATTATGTTTCTGAAAAGTCAACAGCTGAGAAGACTATCTTTTAAAGAGTTTCTATATTTCATATTTTTCTTTCCTTTTGCCCCCATCAATTCACTTCATATGAATAATAATTGTCACATTATCTCAGTAAGCTCCTAAAGGATAAAAATTTTTTCTCCAATATACTTTTTATTCTCAATAGTACTTACTATGGTCATGTATACCTAGTGTATTTTCATTAAATATTAATTTAAAAAAAACGTCCTTAATATTTGTTTGAAATTCTGTTTGGATACATAAGTATATGTGTGTATATTTCTCTATATGCATATATATATGTACTATATATGCACACATAAATACATACATTCATATATCTTATGATTTATTTTTTTCACATTTTGTTGGAAGTATAGTATTCTGAAATAAAAGTAAGTCTTAGAATAAGCTCGATATGGATTTTGATTTTCAAAAGAATTTATTTACGTTGTATAGTATCTTACACTATGCACTTTTAAAAACTATACATTATCTCACTTTCATTTGATTCTCATTACAATCTTGTCAGTAAGGCAAAAGTAAAGTTAGAGATAAAGAAGGGTATTAGAAGGAAAGGCAGGTTTGGTGAAAATAATGTTGATTCTGATAACTTTGAGAAGTAAATTGAGCTTATGAGAGATTAGGTAACTTGATACACTCTTCTCTTGGTTTTCATGATGTTTTCTCCTAATTCTCATCCCATCTATCTGGATACTATTGTCCATTACACTTTTGCTCTCATCCAGGTGTGCCTGCCACCAAGTCTCTATCCTAGGGCCTCTTCTCTTGGCCATCTGACTTGATGATTTCATCAATTCCTATATAATTAATTATAATTTCTATGCACATGATTCTCAGATATATTTGCTAACCTCTATTCTCTCTCCTGACCTCCAATGTCACATCTCCAATTGTCTACTGGATTGCTCATACTGAATAACCTATAGGTATCTGAAACAAAATCAAAATCAAAACAAAAATCAATATTATTGACAGGTAAATATAAAGGTAGAGTTAAAGAAACTAAGTCTTAGAACAAGTGGTTCATCTACTCTTAGGTTGAAAAATGTAAAAGCGAGGGCTGAAAATAGATCCTTTGGTTTTAAGACTGAGTCTTTTGCAGCTGGGGTAGATTGCTTTTATAGTAGAAGCAACAAAATTTATTGCCTTAGTTACAATTTCTTCACATTAATAAAAATGTATTTATAAACAGGTCAGGATAAAAGTATTATTTTTAAATGAGCTTAGTTTGGTTTGAGGAAGACAATCTTTCAATAAATGTTCATCTCAATAAATATTATGGGTCCTCTAATAATTGATATAAAAAGAATCATAATTCATACACATTTGGTGGTATTACTATGCCTCATAAAACATTACTATAAATTAGATATTTGTTGTACTACTTCTGTCAGATCATAGACATCTCAGATACTTTGACCATAAATCACTTAGTCAAATGTAGTCCAGTATATTATGTATTATGCATGCAGGAACGTTTTGTAATATGTTTGTGTATATCTTGGTAACATTTTCAAGCCTGATATACAGTGCCTGTCATGTTTCTATTGGTGTAAATAATACTTGTACCTTTAAATAGAGAAGTGATATCCATATTCAAGACTGCATTTGTTTTCAAGCTCATGTAGAGTTGCAAGGGAAGTTTAGAGATGAAAATAATGTTAGGATAACATTGTGATCTGAAAAAAGATGTAAAGGATTAGCTTCTATAGTCCCATTATGATAAAGGAGGAAACTGAGACACAGAGAGATTAAGATATTTACTTGTCCAGAGCAGCAAATATTGGAGGCTGGATGAAACCTCACATTTCAACCTGTTCCAATAACACTGGTGTTTTTCTTCAGTTTTTATTCTATTATATCATTTTGCCAAAAGGGAGGGATAATTTTTTCCATGTATACATTGAATATTAAAAGTTTATAGTACATTTTGAAATTATGACATCTTACTTTATAATATACATTTATTTTATGACAACATCTAGTTACCCAGGTTCACAATCTCACTGTCATCCATGTGTCTTCACTTTCCCTCACTAATTAAATCTAATTGTTAACCAAGTTTTGTTTAGTTGACTTCCATAACCTGTCTTGAATCTCTGCCTTTCTTCATTTTGATAAAGACCATGATAGTTTGGGTCCTTGTCATATCTATCCTAGACTGTTGCAATAATCTTTTCATACATCCTTTCTCCTATCCCCTCTTGTCTTCTCTAACATACAACTCTACAATCATCCCTGCACTATACTATCTACAAGTATATCCAAGGATTCCCATCCTTGGAAAATAAAACAGCTCACTGCATCTTAACATTTCCTCAAATTATTCTATATTTCTACCACATTTCACAACATCACTTTGAAAAAAATAACTTATTACAAACGTGTTGCTTCTACCTTCTCCTTTTTCACTCTTAAATTCTTTGCAAACTTAATTCTAAATCTCATGAGTAAAATAGAACTCCCATCCAAAGTTACAAAAGTGTCTTAATTTTAAAGTCCTATGATTTTTTAAAAAAATGAATCTACTTCTTGATCCATTTGCAAAATTTGACATTACCATCTCAAGAGAATATTTCCCTCAGCCTCTCATTACACTGTTTTCTTTTGATTTTTCTTTTACCTGTATGACTACCCCTCCTAAATTTTTTTTGGTGCTTTGCCAATCATCATGGAGAAGACCAATTTTATAGGCAAAAGCCATATCATCCTAGATACCACTTATGTTAAATAGCATAAACAGAATATGTAAGCTAGACTAATTAAAACACCAAGACTTATAGAAGAAAAGAAATGTTCAAGAGTCAATTGCCCCTGGAAGTCAAAAGTTTAGCTTTGAATAGGAATAGCCCCATAAAGCCAAATGAGCATTGTTTATAACAGAGATACTGTGAGATACATCATGAAAAATGTGTGCATAAAGAAAGTGGGATTCTTTAGTATCTGAAGCACTGATACTACAGTATCAGGTCAACCAGCATTTATTAAGCTCTTACTATTTTTCCGACACTGTACTAAGTATTACAAATAGGAAGAAAGGAAAAAAAAAAATCAGTACCTGTTTTCAAGAAGCTAACAGCCTAACGAGTGAGCAACATGCAAACAAATATGTACAAACAATATAGAATAATTTGAAGGTAATCCTAACAGGAAGTCACTAGAATTAAGGGAAATTGGGAAAGCCTTCTTAAATAAATCTTAGTTGAAGGATGAAGGGAGTCAGGATGCTGGGGGATGGAGCAGAGATGTGAGCAAGAGAATTCCAAAGAACACATGGAAAATGCAGAGTCAAAAAATAGTGTTGTGTGCTAGGGACAGCAAGAAGTCCAGTGTCACTGATTCATACTCCCCTGCATGGGAGTAATGCACAAGAAGATTGGCAAGGTAAAAAGGAGGCAGATCATGAATGGTTTTAAAAGCCATATATAATTTTTTTTAATTTCCTCTTGATTGTAATAGAAGCTATTAAAGTTTGTTGTAATGAGTAATGGTTAAAGTCATGCTTCAGGAAGATTAATTTGATAGTAGTATGGATGACATCCTGAAATGAGGAAAGAATTAAGTCAAGGAGGTCAGAAGAAATGAGAGTGTACACTAGGATGGTGTTACCATCAAACAAGAGAAACAGTCATATATGTCATTAGCAGTATATTCAGGATTGCAGACAGACATATAGAAGTAACTTAGAATCTTTGAATAATCATATATCTTGGAGTCAAAATTCATGAATGTAGGAATGGATCCCAAAGTATTTCTAAAAATATACACAAATAAATTTTAAAAAATAATAAAACTATTTGGGAAGGAGAAGTCTAGAAGGTGAGAAAATCATTAAACATTTTCTTTTAAATGCTTCCTGGTATTTCAATGAAGTCATAAACAAAATGAGATCTTCTGTGAAGCAAATATGATTAGAGTAGAGAGTGCATTCCTAGGAAGGGGAATATATAGTACAAAATCAGGGAAATGGAAGATGGTGCATGCTGTGTGAAAAATATGGCTAGGAAGACAATTTGATTGGACTATAGAATGTAGGAAGGAGAGTTTTGCATAATAAGATTGGAAAGATAGATTAATGTCAGATTGTAAAGGGATTTAAAAGCCAAAAGGTGTTTATATTATAGCCTGGAGTTAATAAAGAGGTGTTAGGATTACAAGATGAGAACTCAAGTTGTCTGGGCAATTCTCTAGCTCAGAATTCATACCTTTAGTTCCAACCTTTAGGGGGAGTTCACACCTTTGAACTTCTGAGGAGGAGTTTACATATTTAAAGGAGGTTACACCTTTAATAGGAGTTTACACAACTTTTAAAGGGAGCAAGTTCATTGGTTGAAGGAGTTCCCACAAGCCCCTGAGTTCTCACATGCCCATTTGCTTTTGAGTTATTTCCAAGGGTTTTTGAGTGACTCTTTCAATCACATTGGATAAAATCAGTTCAACTTCTCTCAAAGCCTCTTGAGCTTCTTTTGTAAGCTAGAGTGGTGAGTTTAAAGCACTGTCTCCCCTTAAAATGTCATACAATGGTTGCAATTCATAGGTAGTTAAGCCTAACACTGGATGCATCCATTGGATATCTCCTATCAATTTCTGAAAGTCATTTAAGATGTTTAGTTTCTCCATTCTTAAGGAAAGTTTTGTACTGTAAGCACCTTAGGGTATACTTCATATCCTAAATATTGAAAAGGAGCATGTCTTTGAATTTTTTCTGTAGCTATGTGCAATTTGTAGTTTCTTAGTGTTTCTGTAGTATTTTGTAGACATGCTTCTAACATTTGTTCCTTAGGTGCACTTTCCAATATATCATCCATGTAATTTAATAACATTACTTTTGGAAATGCTTTTATTACTGGAGTAAAAGTAGCAGCAACATACATTTGACACATAGTAGGTCTGTTTTTCATTCCCTAGGGCAAAACTGTCCATTCATATCTTTTATAATGCTCAGCTAAGTTAACTCTGGGCATTGAAAAGGTAAATGTTTTCATATCCTCCTTATCTAGAGGTATAGAATAGAAACAATTCTTAATGTCTATAACCCAAAGAGGCCATTCTCTAGGCAATTGAGTAGGAGATGGAAGTTCAGGTTGAAGAGTTCCCATAGTTTCCATTTGTTCATTTACCTTTCTTAAATCAGTCAACATCCTCCATTTTCCAGATTTCTTTCTTACAACAAATACTAGAAAATTCCAAGGACTTAGAGAAGGTTGTAAATGTCCTTGGTCAAGTTGCTCCTGTACTATATTTAATAAGTATTGTATTACTGAATTGTATTACTAGCTAAGGGCCACTGTTCTATCCACACTGGTGTATCAGTTTTCCATTGCATAGGAACAGGTGAAAATGTTGGCAGGCCTTCAATAGCAGATCTGCTGAAAAATTGAAATGCTTATTTGTAATGCTAATTGTATTAAAATGTCTCTTCCCCACAGATTGATGGGGATTTTTCAACTATAAAAGGAGTAAAAATTCCTGTTTTGCTTTCAAAAGTCTATGTCAAAGGTGTAGCACTAACTTCAGCTGCTAAGGATCCTTCTATGCCAGACATGTAGGTGTCTGACTTAATCTTTGGCCAGTGACTTGGCCAGTTGGCCCCTCTAATGACTGTACGATTTGCACCTGTGTCTACCAACCCTTGCAATGGTATGACATTTATATAGATAGTGAGCATAGGTCAGTCAGCAGTCATAGCTGCTGTCTATAATATTCCTGGATTTTGTTGCTTGGGGTCAGAAGTTTAGTGACTATCATCAGATTGCCTATTAGGAGTCTGTATCAGTAAACTTGATGCTACTACTTCTGGTTGATAAGTCACACATTGTTTACCTGTCTTAGTGACTGGGATATTATCTACACATTCCCCAGTTTCCAGCATCAGTGTATGGATGAACACTGTTTTGTAAGTACTCTCAGGAGGTGAAATAGTCAAGCCTACTGTTGCCTGGAGGCAAGGGATCCATATGCTGGAGATCCATATGCTGCATTGTGATAGAGAGAATCACCATGCCCTTCAAGTTCACTTAACTCCCCATACCCTTTGGTGATATTGCCATTAATCTGTCCTTTGTCTTCCTCTTTTTCCTCACACTTCCTCATCTGGCTCTTCTTAAAACTTTTCTTTTTTCTAAAGTTTTCAGGGTTCTTTAAGGCCAATTGTATTATGTTGTATATAGAATGTTTCCTTGGAAATTGAATCAAGATCTTTATCATTGTAGTATTCACATAGTTGATCTCCTACTAGTTTCCAATTATCTGCCCCTATATCTTCTTCCTTTAAGAATCAAGAGGATGTGCATTCTAATGTACCCAAGAGTCCACCAATCTGCTCCCAATTTACATGTAAGCTTGTCCCCTTGATCAACTTAAATATGCTTTCTATACCCTTTGGGGTGGGGGTAGGGGTGAGGCTGTGGATGGGGGATAGTCTTTTCTTAATTTCTTCCCCATTTCAGCTAGAAAAGGTTACTAGTTTAGCCCTTAACAAAGTAAATTCCCTGTTTGTCTATTAAAATACTTACCCTATTTCCTGGTCACCAGGGACTTCTTCAGTGAAATTAATGTCCTTGGTTCACACATTGGTCACCAAGGGTGAAGTTGAGTTAGCTCCTTGTTCTCAGGATCAGTCAGAGTCAAGATCAGAAAAAGTCCTTGGTCTTTAGGGGGAGTAGTAAAGGAGAGGGACGAAACCACAAGTTCTCCATCTACCAACCTCCCTTCTCCTCAACCTCCTCCAAAGTGATTCTGGCTTGTCTTACTCCACCCCCCTAATCCCTCCTACAATTATCTGTATTCATCAAAAGATCCAGCCAGCATAGAATAGTGAGAAGTGCCATTTCCCAAGCATATGCTAATAGAGTATTGTCCAATAAATAAGAGCACTCTCTGTTGTCTGATTCCAGTGCACCTACTCAGAGTTTCAGCCTTTTACACTATTGCAGTAGATCAGTCAAGAGGTTAAGAAAGTTCAAATTAAAATATTGCTAAATTTATAGAAAGAAGGGATCAGATGATCAAGATAAAATGAAAATAGAAAGAGCAAGAATTGGCAATTAATAGGATTTGAGGTATAAGAGATAGTGAAACTTCAAAGAAAATACTGAGGCTAAAAAGCTGGGTGACTGAGTGACTAGAAAGATGGAGGTTCTCTTGACAGAAAAAGGATAATTACTGAAGAAGTAAAATGAACTTTGTTAAGTGTGTAGAAGTTCCTTAAATGAAGGTTATATGTTACATGTTGATGTTTTCACTAAAGTTTTTTTTCTTGATTTGCCTTATAACTTCATAAGTATGGGGAATTCAAGATAAGGAAAGTATCTCTGTGAAGCTACATCAACATTTGTCTTGGGTACTTAAAAAGCAGAACTTGAAACTAGATCTTTCTAACACTTATTTACTTTTTATCTACTATTTCATAATTACATTGTATAACATTTGAAAAATATCAAAAATATCAATTTTCACATGCAGAAAAATATTTCCTATGATCCTAAAGGAGACACAGCTATCTATGAACAAAGTCTCTTCGTGTTTGTGTGAAAATCAAATGATTTTTGTTGAGGTATTGTTGATCTTGACTTTCATAAACTTTTAAAATGTAAATCATTACACTTTGTAAACTTAAATAGGCAGTTATGACAGACAGTTTTATATATGTTATTACTCAGGATATATAAACATATGTATGTAGGTATAATTGGTGGCTAACATTAAGTGCAGAAAACCTGTAATGTTATTCTTCAAGCTTTCTCAGATAGAGAATGTCTTTTATGTAATAAGTATACTTTGGGTGAATATTCTTGAGGCAAATTAGTTATATTAGTCCTTAAATTCTAGGTGTCCCTTTTCTAATGTCATTATCTTGAGTCTTATCATTTTTATCTAAAAGCTACTGAGAGTGTGACAGTTCTATTTGATTACTTGATATAGATTAGTTTTTAAAAAATGAATTTACTTTGAAGATATAGCAAAAATAAGAATACAGATATTTTCCCCAATACATCAGGGATACATTCTCCCCTACCTCACCTAATATTCTGGAAAGAAATGAAGGAAGAGGTGAAATCATATATAACTTTCTAGACTTTCTAAACATTATTACGGTCCAGCTAAATTAGGCTTCTTAAAAATAATGATCTGGGAAATAGGTTGATGGAGTAAAGGCAGGAATTTTATCACATCTATTTCAAAATGCTCCAAATACATTCAGATAAATTTTAAAACATCAGAACACCCAAAGAGACAGCATTTACAGTTGAAGAATAGAAAAGATTTGTAACCATAGGTTCCACTGCATGCCATGCAAGCACAGCCTCAAGCCCAACCTTGGCTCCAGCATCAGCAAAGCAGAATTCTGTTGTGTTAGCACACTACATCTTATAACTACATTGGGGCAGGGACACTCCTAACAGTTCCAAAGCAGAAAAGAGTGTTTGTGTTCAGGTTCCTAGAGGAATCACTCATAACAGCCATACAAAATCCCTCAAGCTTGGGACAGTGCATCTTCTGCCCTGGAAACAGAGTCCTACTTTAACAAAAAGTTAAAAGCTAAATGATAGGCTAGGAAAATAATCAGACAAAAGAAAAAAGTTTCTGACTATCAAAAGTTACTATGGTGAAAAGGAAGATCAAAACACACAGTCAAAAGATAATAACAAAGTCAAAGCTCCTACATCCAAAGCCTCCAAGAAAAATAAGAATTATGTTCAGGCCAAGGAAGAGTTTAAAAAAGATTTTGAAAATCAAATAAGAGGGATAGAAAAAAAATAAGGATTGAGTGGTGCAAAAGAAAAAAAAAAACAAAAGCTAATGAGAAGAATGCCTTAAAAAGCAAAATTGGCCAATTGAAAAAGAAGGTACAAAAACAACCTGAGGGAAATTTTTTTTTTTGAGGCTGGGGTTAAGTGACTTGCCTAGGGTCACACAGCTAAGAAGCGTTAAGTGTCTGAGACCAGATATGAACTCGGGTCCTCCTGAATTCAAGACTGGTGCTCTATCCACTGCACCACCTAGCTGCCCCAAAATTATTCTTTAAAAATTAGAACTGACCAAATTGAAAATAATGACTTTAAAATAAATTGATATACAATAAAATAAAATAAAACAGAATGAAAAAAATATAAAAAATATAAAAAAATGTCATTAGAAAAAACAATTAGCCTGGAAAATAGATATAGGAAAGACATTAATATTTTTATTGATCTATCTGAAATTCATGACCACAAAAGAGCCTGTACATTGATTTCAAGAAATTATCAAGGAAAACTTCTGATATTTTAGAATCAAAGGTTAAAAAAAAAAATTGCAGGAATCCACCAATCACCTTCTGAAAGAGATCCCAAAATGAAAACTCCTAGGAATACGATAGGAAAATTCTGGAATCCCCAGATTAAGGGGGAAAAAATATTTCAAGTATCCAAAAAGAAACAATTCCAGTATAGTCAGGATGATACAAAATTTAGCAGCTTCAACATTAACAAACAGGAGGGCTTGAAATATCATATCCTGGAAAGAAATGGAGCTAGGATTGCAATCGAGAATCACCTACCCAGCAAAACTGAGCATAATTCTTCTGAGAAAAAGTTGGATATACAATGAAATAGAGGGTTTTCAAGCATTAATGAGGAAAAGAATAGAGCTTATGGAAAATTTGGTTTTCAGATATAGGACTCAGGTGAAGCCTAATGAGGTAATTAGGAATGTGATATCATAAGGGACTTGACAAGATTTATCTGTTTACATTCCTACTTGACCTTTGTAACTCATTAGACTTTCTCATTATTATAGCAGTTAGTAGATAGAAGACACAGGTGTGTATTGAATATGAACGGATGTCTTAAAAATGATGAAATTAAGGAGTGAGAAGAATGTACTGGCAAAAAGGGAAAGGAGAAGTGGAATGATATAAATTATCTGCCATAAAAATGGGTAAGAAAAAGCTTTTGTAGTGGAGAGGAAGAGGGAGGAGAGAAGGGAAGTGGACCGTAGTCTCATCAGAATTGGCTCAAAGGGGAATTAACATCCACACTCAATATAGGTAGAGATATTTATTTTACCCTGAAGGAAAATAGAAGGGGAATAAGTTATGAGAAGGGTTCAAGATAATAAAAGAGAGTCCATATTGAGGGAGGGAGAGTTTAGTAACAAAACACTTTTTTTTTTTTTTTTTTTTTTTTTTTTCTGAGACAACTGGGGTCAAGTGACTTGCCCAGAGTCACACAGCTAGGAAGTGTTAAATGTCAGAGACCAGATTTGAACTCAGGTCCTCCTCAACTCAGGGCTAGTGCTCTATCTACTGCACCACCTAGATGAACCCAGCAAAACTCTTGAAAAGGGTCAAGGTGAAAGGAGACAGAGAATAAAATAAATGGAGAGAAGATAGTTAGCAATAGTAATTGTAAAAATAATTTTGAAGTAAGTTTCTCTGATAATGTCTCATTTCTCAAACATAAATGGAACTGAGTTAAATTTTTAAAAAATAAGAGCTATTCTTCAATTAATAAATGATTAAAAGATAGGATCTATGGCAAAGTGTTTTAAATTTATGCATATCCATTGATTTAATAGTCCCATTGCTAGGCAAGAATCCAAAAATGCATTTTTTTAAAAAAGGAAAAAGACCTATATATACAAAATTATTTGTAGCAGCTCACTTTTCAGGGCAAAATAATTAAAAATTGAGGACACGCACATCAATTGCAAAACAGAGGCATAAATTATGGTATGGCATTGTCATGGAATATTATTGTTCTATGGGAAATGATGAGTAGAATGCTCACTAAAAAAGTCCTAGAAAGTCCTCATGAATGCAAGATAAGTGAAATATACTGTACACAAAGAAAAAACAATGTTTTAGGATGACCTAATTGTAAATGTTTTTGCTATTCTCAACAATACAATGATTCATGATGATATCTAAGGACTCAAGATGAAAAATCATGACGAATATCCATATCCAGAGAAGAAACTGATTGTGTCTCAATATAGATTGAAGATCTTCTCTTTCTCTTTTTTTAAACTTTCTTTTTTTTAGTGCCTTATTACTTTATTTTTAATAACTTTTTATTGACAGTACATATGCATGGGTAATCTTTTACAATATTATCCCTTGCACTCAATTCTGTTCTGACTTTTCCTTTCCCTCCCTCCACCCCTTCCCCTATATGGCAGGCAGTCTTTTACCTGTTAAACAGGTTATAGCATATCCTAGATACATACATGTGTGCAGAACCAAACAGTCCTCTTGTTGCACAGGAAGAATTGGATTCAGAAGGTAAAAATAACCTGAGAAGGAGAACAAAAGTGCAAACAGTACACAGTTATTTCCCAGTGTTCCTTCTCTAGATGTAGCTGATTCTGTCCATCATTGATCAATTTGAACTGAATTAGATCTTCTCTTTGTTGAAGATATCCATTTCCATCAGAATACGTCCTCATACAGTATTGTTGTTGAAGTGTATAATGATCTCCTAGTTCTGCTCATTTCACTCAGCATCACTTCATGTTAGTCTTTCCAAGTCTTTCTGTATTCATCCTGCTGGACATTTCTTACAGAACAATAATATTCCATAACATTCATATAGCACAATTTACCCAACCATTCTCCAAGTGATGCACATCCATTCATTTTCCAGTTTCTAGCCACCACTAAAAGTATTGCCACAAACATTTTTGAACATACAGGTCCCTTTCCCTTCTTTAGTACTTCTTTGGGATATAAGCCCAGTAGTAACACTGCTGGATCAAAGCATATACACAGATCGATAATTTTTTGGGCATAATTCCAGATTGCTCTCTAGAATGATTGGATTTGTTCACAACTCCACCAACACAATGCATCAGTGCCCCAGTTTTCCCACATCCACTCCAACATTCATCATTATTTGTTTCTGTCGTCTTAGCCAATCTGACAGATGTGTAGTGGTATCTCAGAGTTTTCTTAATTTATATTTCTCTGATCAATAGTGATTTGACACACTTTCATATGAGTAGAAATAGTGTCAATTTCATCATATGAAAATTGTCTGTTCATATCCTTTGACCATTTATCAATTGGAGAATGGCTTGATGTCTTATGAATTAGAAAATTTTTGTTGCTTCCCTTCTAATCTTGTTTGCATTAGTTTTGTTTGTACAAAGGCTTTTTAATTTGATACAATCAAAATTTTCTATTTTGTGATCAATAATGATCTTTAATTCTCCTTTGGTCACAAATTCCTTCCTCTTCCACAAGTCTGAGAGGTAAACTATCATAATGTTCCTCTAATTTATTTATAATATTGTTCTTTATGTCTAAATTGTGCACCCATTTTGATCTTATCTTGGTGTACAGTGTTAAGTGTGGTTCCATGCCTAATTTCTGCCATACTAATTTCCAGTTTTCCCAGCAGTTTTTGTCAAACAATGAATTCTTATCCCAAAAGTTGGGATCTTTGGGTTTGTCAAACACAAGATTGCTATAGCTATTGACTATTTTGTCCCGTGAACCTAAAAAATTCCACTGATCAACTAATGCAATACTTAGTCAATATCAAATAGTTTTGGTGACTGCTGCTTTATATTATAGTTTTAGATCAGATATAGCTAGGCTACCTTCATTTGATTTTTTTTTTTTTCATTGAAATTCTTGGCCTTTTTTTTCTTCCACATGAATTTTGTTGTTATTTTTTCTAGGTCATTAAAATAGTTTCCTGGGAGTCTAATTGGTATAGCACTAAATAAATAGAGATTAGTTTAGGGAGTGTTGTTATCTTTATTATATTTGCTCGGCCTATCCAAGAGCATTTAATATTTTTGCAATTATTTAAATCTGATTTTATTCATGTGGAGTTGTAATTTTGCTCATATAATTCCTGACTTTCCTTTGGTAGATGGATTCCCAAATATTTTATACTATCAACAGCTATTTTGACTGGAACTTCTCTTTGTATCTCTTCCTGTTGGATTTTGTTGGTGATGTATAAAAATCCTGAGAATTTATGTGGCTTTATTTTGTATCCTGCAACTTTGCTAAAGTTCTGAATTATTTCTAATAGCTTTTTAGTAGAATCTCTGAGGTTCTCTAAGTATACTATCATATCATCTGTAAAGAGTGGTAATTTGATTTCCTCATTCCCTATTCTAATTCCTTTAATCTCTTTCTCAACTCTTATTGCCAAGACTAGCATTTCTAATACAAGATTGAATAATAATGATGATAGTGGGCAACCTTGTTTCACTCCTGATCTTATTGGGAATGGTTCCAGTTTATTTCCATTACATATGATGCTTAGTGATGGTTTTCAATATATCCTCCTAACTATTTTAAGGAGAAGTCCATTTATTCCTATAGTCTCAAGTGCTTTTAATAGGAATGGATGTTGGATTTTGTCAAATGCTTTTTCTGCATCTATTGAGATGATCTTATGATTCTTGCTAATTTGGTTATTGATATAGTCAATTATACTACTGGTTTTTCTAATGTTGAATGAGCCTTGCATTCCTGGTATGAATCCTACTTGGTCATAGTGTATTATCCTTGGAATGATTTTCTGTAATCTTTTTGCTAATATTTTATTTAAGATTTTACCATCAATATTCATTAGGGAGATTGGTGTATAATTTTCTTTCTCTGTTTTCAACATACCTGGTTTACATATCTGTACCATGTCTGTGTCATAAAAGGAATTTGTTAGGACTCCTTCAATCCCTATGTATTCAAATAGTTTATATAGCATTTGAGTTAATTGTTCTTTAAATAATTGGTAGAATTCACATGTAAATTCATCTGGTCCTGGGGATTTTTTCTTAGGGAGTTGATTAATAGCTTGTTCTATTTCTTTTTCTAAGACAGGACTGTTTAACCAATTTACTTTTTCCTCTGTTGATCTGGGCAAGCTATATTTTGAAGGTGTTCTTCCATTTCATTTAAGTTATCAAATTTATTCGCATAAAGCTGGGCAAATTATTTCCCAATTATTGCTCTAATTTCCTCTTCTTCAGTGGCTAGTTCTCCCTTTTCATTTTTAAGACTAAAAATTTGATTTTCCTCTTTCCTTTTTTTAATCAGATTTACTAAGGGTTTATCTATTTTGTTGGTTTTTTTTTCAAGAACCAACTCTTAATTTTATTAATTAATTCAATATATATATATATATTTTTTACTTTCAATTTTATTTATCTCCTTTTTTTTTTTTTTAGAATTTCAAGTTTAGTGTTTGACTGAGGGTTTTTAATTTGTTCTTTTTCTAGCATTTTTAGTTGCAAGCCTTATTTACTGACCTCTTTATCTATTTTATGCAATTAGACCTCTTTAGGACTTTTTTTAGAGTGAGGGATCTGTGTTTTCTTTCACAATATGACTTTTATAAAAAATGTTTTGCATAGTTTTACATGTGATTTCTTAATGTGGTTTCTTTAATGGAGATGGGGATAAAGGAGAAAATCTGGAGCTCAAAAATTTTAAAAACAAATATAAATATATATATGTACATATATGTATATATATACATATATGTACATATATATGAATACATATTTTTGTAAAAATTAAAAAAAATAATTCATGATCTATCTTCCATCTCTGTGCCCTTATACTGGCCATCCCTCATTCCTAGAATATACTGTTTTACTCTTCTGCCTTATGAAATTGCTTTCTTTTGTCAAGATGTAGCTCAAGCATTGCCTTAAGTAGCAAACATTTTTTTTTTCTTTTCAATTGCCAGTGTCCTTTTCCTCTAAATACCTTGTATTTAACTCTTTTACATTGATTTTATATTTCTTTATGTATGTGTATTCCATATACTCTTATACATATGTTTATATTATCTCTCATAACTGAATGTTATTTCCTTGAGTTAAGGGACTGTGCTGTCCTTGCATATGTTTTCCTCAACTCAAGCATAGTGTATGAGACATAGTAGGTACTTTTAAAATGCTAGTTGATTGATTCGTGTGCTACCATACCTTTTCTTTGAAGACATAGAAGATTTGTAATCTGGATCCACATACAGAGAACCTAAATAAAATAATGTATATTGAAATATGTATATATACATACATATATACATACATATATATAATAGGTGTGTATATGTGTATGTATGTATGCATGTATGTATGTATGTATGTATCAGGATACTTTTATGCTTACATGTGTGTGTATAACTAGCAAATTAACAGATCCTCAAACTAAAGAGCTTTTACTCATCAGATCAAATTAAACTACAAGTGTTCCCCAAGGCAGCACAATATTTCCAAGTGCCCCTGCCAGCATCCATTTGGATTGCCTTTTTGCAGATGTCTGTGATCCCCTACAGAGATAAATGAATACCAGTCTTTAATTGGCAATATAGGAGTCTGCATGGTTTAGTAGAGCATGCATAAAGCAAGTGTCATTTACAAATATTCCTTCCGTATTGAAGATGACTAACAGCTTTGATATTAAACTCTGACTGAACAAATGTAACTTTAAAATCAGGAGATTTACCTATAATCTTTGCTGAGATGTTAGCATATATTTCAACTATTACAAATGGTTAGAGTGGTTCAGGTGACTTTGCTGTTTTCCAAGTAAATTATTGCTTGAATGAAAACAGAATAATCATTAGATTTTGATAAATAAGGCTAAATTCAGTAAATTTTACATAATTTCAAAAAAGCTAGATTTGACATTTACTTAACACATGTAAGAGCCATTTGAGGCTAACTTTATGAAATATATTAATGGAAGCAAGAATCTAACCATGAAGATGAGAAATATTTCAGGTAAATCAATCACTAAAATCATTGAAATAGGAAGAAGGCTTTTCTGCTACAGCTGTCAAACAGGCTTACTTCCTTTATAATTGTATTTATAAGGAGATAAAACAAATAAGGGTTTGTAATTTGGCCATGGCACTATATTAATTAGATGCTAAACTCAGAAGCTTTAGTAAGTGATTGCCAGGGCCAGTAATTCTTCATTACCAGAAAGTGGGAACTGAGGGGAATATTTGTATAGGTGGGCACTGGTACACAGATGTGCATAATTAATTCTTAGAATTAAAATTAACAGGGCCATGGACCTCAACAGACTCTTTGAAAATGTTCTCATTGTGTCAAATGCTATGCTATTTCTCAGGATACTGTGTGTAAAAGAATATAGAAAAATATAAACAGCTGACAAATATTTGAAATGTCCGGATCTGTTCTGAAGTTGGAGTGGTATAAAAATGGTAAATAAATTGTGAAGTTAAACTTCAGGAGAAAGATAAATTATTAGCTACAAAGCCTTAATTATTTTAGGACATTACCTTTAGTCAGAGAATGGAAATTTTACTTGATAAATAATTGAGAAAAGCCTTGAACAGTTGGGTAATTTAGAATAAGAAATATCAGTGGGCCATGGGAAAAGGTTGACACTATAGAGAAGGTCTCTTTTGTTCTTTATTCTCTCCAACTAGATGTTTCATATAGCCAGCCTAGAGCAACCAGGGGAAATTAAGATGAAATGAGCCATTAACATTAAAAAAAAATGTTGGTTAAAAAAGAGTCCAGTGGCTAGAATCAAAAAGAAACCTCCTCTTCTTCTGTATTTTCCCTCTGGCACTCAGACTGAGGCTGTTTGACTTAGATTATTATCTTGGAGAAAATGTGATCAAGTTCAGGATTCCTCTGAAGCCAAATGCATTGCTTTCTAATATACCCTACTATCTCCATTCTACTTAATATATTCTGAGAATAGAAACACAAAGGAATAGGTTACCTTAAATATCAGTAGCAATAGCAGCAGTTGTAACAGCAGCAATAGCAGCAGTAATGGTTGTTGGTGGTAGATGAGATGATTTTTATTTTTATTTATTATTATTATTATTTTTTATTATTATTGGTATGGCCAATTATACTGATAGTTTTTCCAAGATTGAATCATCTCTGCTTCAACCTCACCTGTTCATAGTGCATGATCTTTGTAGCATATAACTATAATTTTGTTTCTAGTATTTTATTTGATATTGTTTTACATTGATATTTCCTAAGAAAATTAGCCTATAGTTTGTTTTTTTCCCTGTTGTTTTGTTTCTTCATTGTTCAATTATAAAAATTATATGCATACTAAAAGGAATTTGGTATTTCTTATTTCTTACCCATTTTTTTCAAATATTTTATTTAGTATTGGGATTAATTGTATCATGCCAATTAAACTACTAAATAATCATTGAGGTAGAAAATATAGAAACAAAATTTATATAAATCAATGTTAAGGAAAGCAGCATAGTAATTTCACATATCAAACTATACATTAAAGCTGTAATCATCGAAACAATCTAATAGGACATTGAATAAGTAAATTGACCTAGATAGAATTGTCATTTTTATAATAATGGCTCAGCCTATCCATGAGCAATTAATATTTCTTGATCTATTACTGTAGTTATCACTTTTAGATAGTAATGAATAATAGTGATGATAATGGACATTTTTATTTCTGTTTTTATCTTACTGGAAAGGTTTCAAGTTTATTTGCATTACAGACAATTGTTGCTGATGATTTTAGATGGATGATAATGATTATAATAAAGGCTCCAATGATTCCTGTGTTATCCAGTGTTTTTAAAAGGAGCAACTGTTATATTTTGTTAGACTTTTTCTGAATCTATTGAGATAATCATATATTTTGTTATTATTGTTATTGATATGATCAATTATGCTGATAACATTCCTAATGTTGAAGCAACCCTGCATTATTGATATGAATAAAATCTCTTCATAATTTATGACTTTTTGTAGTATAGTGCTATGATCTTCTTATTATTTTATTTAAATATTTTACATCAATATTCCCTAAGGTAATTAGTCTAAAGTTTTCTTTTTCTGTTTTTCCTCTTTCCTGTTTAGGGATCAAAACTACATTTGTGTCATAAATGGAATTTTATTGCATGTATTTTAATCCAGCTTTTCAAATATTACATATAGTATTGTAATAATTTTTTATTATTATTTGGTAAAATTCATTTGTAAATCCATTTGATCCTAGAGATTTTTTTCTTGAAAGCTCATCGATAGCTTGTTCAACTTATAGTTATTTAAACAGTCTTGTTCCTCTTCTGTTAATTTGGGCAATTTATGTTTTTAAAGTTATTTTTCTATTTCATATGGATCATCTTATTTACCTGTATATAATTGCACAAAATTGCTTCTAATAATTGCTTTAATCTTAGTCTTTTTTGGTGGTGCCTAGACTCTTTTCATCTTTGATATTATTAATTTGATTTTCTTCCTTTTCAATCACTTTAATTTATATTTTATTATTTCTTTCTCATCAAAACTGTTTCTATTTTTATTTATTAGCTGTGGTTTTATTGGCATTTTTATTAATCTTTTGATTTTCAGAATTTTTATTATGTTAATTATTGCTGATTTAATTTTTTTTTATTTGATCTGTCCTTTCGCTAATTTATTGAAAAGAAACAAATTTTCTTTTAGATACCACGTCTATATCCAACAAATATGAGAATGTTGTCCCATTGCTATAATTTTCTATTACAAAAGTATTAATTAATTCTCTGAATTTTTTATTTGAACAACTCATTATTTATGATTAGATTATTTTGTTTCAGATTAATTTCCATCAACATTTATTAAATATAATTTTATTAGCTTATTGTCTGAAAAATGTTCACTTAATGTTTTTGCTTTTCTGCATTTAGTGGTAAGGTTTTCATTCCAATGGTCATTTATTTTCTGATGATGGTAAGCATATATGTTTCTTTCTATTTCCACTCAATCTCCTCTAGAAAACTACCATATATAACTTTTTATATATAACTTTTATATTTTTTATTTATTTTATATTAATGGTTAGACCTCAATACTTCTCAAAGGGGAAATTTGAAGTCCCCATTTTATATAGTTTTACTATTTCCTCCTGCAATTCATTTTACTTTATTAAAATCTTTTTAATTTCAATTACTTTCTGGCACATCATGCCCACTCACATTAAATGGGTTTGACAGCTGGTCAAGAAATTATAGGTTTCCCTTTACTGACACTGGAGTTTATTGCATTTTCCATACTTGGTTCAAAGTTATAAATGCAGGTAAGAAGGAGTACTAACAAATGAGAGCTTTTGATCACAAGACAATTGTGGCTCTGCTTGCAGGTCTGGGGCTCACAAAGTAGAGGAAAAGCCAAGAATAACAAGCTTTCCCTTAAATTATATATAAAAAGTGCAAACTTACAGACCCCCACCCAAATTTGCTCTAAAAACAACTATAGAAAAAAATCCTAAAGTTTTGGACAATGCTTCTTCTAACTATCCAAGAGCTGAATCCAACTTTAATATAAAGTTAAAAGTCAAGAAATAGCCTAAGATAGGATGATTTCAGAAAAGGCCTGGAGAGACTTACATGAACTAATGATAAGTGGAATATAACCAAGAGAACATTATACACAGAAAAATATTATACAATGATCAATTCTGATGGATGTGGCTCTTTTCAACAGTGAATTATTCAGTCCAGTTCCAATGGACTGATGATGGAGAGAAAGCCTTCTACATCCAGAAAGAAGATGGTGGGCATTGAATGTGGATCGCAACATAGCCTTTTCAATTTTTGTTGTTGTTTACTTTTTTTTTTCTCAATTTTTTTCTTTTTTTTATCTGTTTTTTTCTTGTACATAATGATATTTGTGGATATATGTATAGAAGAATTGCTTGTGTTTAACATATATTACTTGCCCTGTAAGGTAGGGGAGTTGGGGAAAGGGAAGAAGAAAAAATTGAAACACAAGGTTTTGCGAAGGTAAACATTAACAACCATTTAAACATATATTTTTAAAATAAATAACTTTAAAATTAAAAAAAAGAAAAAAGAAAGAAATATGTTGAGAAAATTAGCAAAAACAAAATAATAACAAAAGAACCTGAGTGTAGTAAGTTACTATGATAATAGGGAAGATCAAAATACAAAACAAGAGGAAGACAAAGTAAAAATTGCTACATTTAAAGCCCTCCATAAGTATGAATTGGTCTTAGGCTTTTTTCAAAAAGAATTTAAAAAATCAAATAAAAAAGAAGAAGGAAAATTGGAAAAAAGAAATGAGGGATGCAAGAGAAATATGAAAAAAAAAGTCATCAGCTCAGTAAAGGAGGCACAAAAAAGACTAAGCAAATACACACACACACACACACACACACACACACACACACACACACACACACACTCCAGACCAAATAGTAAAAGGAGCACCAAAATGAAGAGAATACTTTAAAAAACAGAATAGATCAAGAGAAAAATAGACATGTAAAAATCACTGAAGAGAAGATTTTTTTTTTTATTATAACTTTTTATTGACAGAACATATGCCTGGGTAAATTTTTTTTTACAACATTATCTTTTGCACTCACTTATGTTCCAACTTTTCCCATAGGGAGAATTGCATTCAGAAGTTAAAAATAATCTGGGAAGAAAAACAAAACTGCGAACAGTTTACACTCATTTCCCAGTGTTCCTTTTCTGGGTGTAGCTGATTCTGTCCATCATTAATCATTTGGAACTGAATTAGATCTTCTCTTTGTTGAAGATATTGACTTCCATCAGAAGTGGATCTTCATACAGTATCATTATTGAAGTGTATAATAATCTCCTGGTTCTGCACATTTTACTCAGCATCAGTTCATGTAAGTTATTCTTGGCTGCATACTAAGTTCTTTGCTTTTCAGAATATCAGATTCCAGGCCCTTCGATCCTTTAAGGTGGACACTGCTAGTTCCTGGGTAATCTCTATTGTGGTTCCTCCATATTTAAATTGATTTTTTTCTAGCAGCTTGCAGTATTTTTTCCTTCATCTGATGGTTTTGGAATTTGGCCATTATATATTTCTTGGAGTTTTGATTTTAGGGTCCCTTTCAGTAGGTAATCAATGAATTCTTTCATTGTCTATTTTACCTTCTGTTTCTATAACATCTGGACAGTTTTCTTTGACAATTTCCTGGAAAATAGTGTCCAAGCTCTTTTTTCATCATATTTTTCAGGAAGTCCAATAATTCTCGGATTGTCTCTCTTAGATCTATTTTCCAGGTCTGTTGTTCTGTTGTTTTCCCAAGAAGGTATTTGCCATTTTTTTCCATTGTTTTATTTTTTATTTTTAATTTTTTTTTTTGGTTTTGCTTGACTGATTTTTGGTGTCTCCTCGAGTCATTCAATTCCATTTATTTGATTCTGATTTTCAATGAAGTATTTTTTCACTCACTTTTTTATATCTTTTTCTAATTGTCCAATTCAGTTTTTAAGTGAGTTGTTTTGTTCTATGAGATTTTTTTCCATTTCACCAATTTTACTTTTTAGAGAGCTATTTTCTTTTTCCAACTCATTAATTCTGTTTTTTCAAGGATTTTATTTCTTTATCCATTCTATCTTTAAATGAGTGGGATGACTTCTCCAGACTCTCTTGCCAAGCTTCCCTTTTCTTTTCCCAGTTTTCTACTAGTTCTCTTGTGAGAGCCTTTTTAATTTCTTCTATGAGAATCTTGTGTGTTGAGGAGCAGATCATATCCCCCTTTGGGGATTCATCAGGAGACCCTCTGTTTTTAGTCTCCTCAGGGTTTAAAGTCTGCTCTCTATCCATATAGAAGCTATCAATAGGTAGAGTGTGCTTTATTTTTTTGCTCATTTTGCCAAAGAGTCAAAGAAAACAAACTAACAAGAAAAACAAATGGTCTGCTTTTTTTGGGGGGGGTGCTGGGCAGTATTACTGAGCTTCCTCTACAATTTGCAGGGGGTAGCAGCAAGGAACTAGCAGGACAGCAATGGCTGTGCTGCAAGACTCTGCAAATGTGCTCAGACACTGTGGGTGGGTGTGGTCAGGTCCTGAGAGATGCTAGCTTTTTGGAGTTATAATCTTCACTCACTGTGTTTTTAAGCTTCTCTGCTTGTACTGGCTGGCTTCCAGGGCCAAGTAACCAACACTGTGTTAAAACTCTCTCCACAGATACAGCTGAGATCACACCTCACCCCACTCCAGCCTACTCAGCTGTGAGTTGCCTGCATTACTCTTTCTGCTGTGCTGAACTGCCTGCCTTCAGTTGGGACCTGATCTAACCATCCCCACCTGTGAACAAAAGCAGACCTTTTCTGGCGAATTTTGAGGATATCTTATCTTGGTAATTATTTGTATTTTTTTTTCAGTCAAGCACTAGTTCTGAGGTTTTCATAAGATAAATTATTCTGAGAAAAAACTCGGAGCTTAAGTAGATGTGTGCGTCCTCTCCACCATCTTGGCTAGAAGTTCCTGAGAAGATATTTTCAAAAAGCATAATTGGTCATGCAAAAAAAGATGTAGAGTAATTCACTGAAGAGAAGAATTTCTTAAAAAGAAGAATTATCCAAATTTTAAAAAAGAAAGAAAGAAAAGTTTGTTGAATGAATATTTTCTTAAAAATTAGAATTTTTGAAGTGAAAGCTAGTGGCTCTACAAGACATTTGAAAAAAAAATAAAAGAAAATGTGAAATATCTCATATAAGCAACTAATCTGGAATCATAATCAAAAAAGAGCCCTGACATCATTTTTCAAGGAAATCATTTCTTGGTATTTTAAAACCAGTAGGTAAAATAAAAATGGAAAGAATTCATCAATCACCTTCTGAATGGAATTCCCTACCTCTCCAAAAATCTCCTAGAAATATTAAAAGCAAATTCTGTAGCTCCCAAATTAAGGATAAAATATTGCAAACAGTTAGATGGAAATAATCCAGATATCATGGAGACATGGTCAAAACAGCACAAAATTTATTCATTACCTCCTGTGTGCAAGGTATTAGTAATAAATAAATTAGGAAGCAAGTCCTGTCCTTAATTAGCTTCTATTCTATTAAACCTTAGTAAGAGAACCTTGCCAAGCAAACCACAATTTCTATAGGTCAATTAATCTGATTCACATGCTACATTATAGGACTCAGAATTTACTAATTTGTATAAATGTTTTGTCAAATGCTTATGAAATAAATTGAATACTGGTGAATATTGTAAGGATTTTAGAAAGTAGAATAGGGATAGGCTTGATGGTTGGTTTTATTTTGTTTTCTTAGATCCTAATATAATACAAGACATATAGCAGGCACATGAAAATTGTTGATTTATTGATTTTATGGATCATAGACTTAGCAAAGAATTTATTTTCTTTTCTCCACTATTACAGAGGGCAACAATAAAGTCTGACTTTTGTTTCATGCTTTCATATAATCTCCTTATTGAGATATAGCAAGAATCAATCCCTCAAACTTCTGTGTGATCCACTATGGACATGCTATTTCATACTTGCTCTAGTTTTTAATTTTGATTTGGTACCATTTATGCTGCCTTGATGGGTAGGTCTACTAGTGTGTAGACCTATTCTGTGATGTCAGAATCAAAACATGGTAGTTCTTTCCTTGATAATGAAACTATGAAACTTTTGTTCATTTTTTTTTCTATCTTGTGTCTATTTGTAGTTCTCCTCTTCCTTTCATTGTAAAAATATCTTCTTCAGGATGACTTACTAGTCATCTCCAACAAAGCTTTCTGTAAATTGTCTTTTCATTGTTTCTCTTTTCTATAGATTATGCTACATACAATCTTCCACCACTACTCCATAGAATTGTAAACATTATTTTATTTTCTGAACTAGTGTTGCCCTTGGTTCTTGTTTAGCTCTGCTTAACAAATAAGCCAAATATTTGTTGTTTGAAGTGATTTTTATCATTTTTTGGTGTACTCGGTATTGAATCTGATTGAGATTATTTAAAATTCTCTATATAGTCAGTGTTGATGGTGTTTTTCCCTCCATGTATTTTTCATTTTCAAAATTGATATGGCATTTAAATAGCTAAAGTTGGAGTTATTTTTGTTACACATAGTATACTTTTCCCTTAATTTCATTCTTTCTCTTACTTTTTTATTAATTTATGTTTATTCTAAAGGAGTGATTTGACTAAACCCATATACAACTAATTCATAAATGGGTTCCTTATTAATGATGCTTTTTATCTATGAAAATATAATCAATCTTATTTTTATTTTGCTATTCAGGACTTGCTATGCTCAATGTCTTCTGGTTATTTTTAGAAAGCTTTTTATGATATAAAATAGAAATTTTCAGTGCAATGCAAGACTTCTGTCCTCTTACTAAACAATAATATTATTCTACATTGTTTGTTCTGTCCTTCTTTACTCATGCTTTAGCATCAAAGTCACTGAGTATATAATTTAATGTTGAATTTGTCTACAGTGCCTTAGTGAATCTTCAAAGAAATCCTTTGATATTTTTTATGTCTTCAATCATACAAATGGTGGGTGAACTAAAATTATTTTTTGTGCATTGATTTGTAAGTGCTTATTATAAGTATTGCAATACAATATGACAAAATGTTCCATGAAATGTGACTTGACTTGCTATTTTCTTTGAACAATTACAAAATAAATTCCATTATAAACTTATCCAGAGGGAAGTTGTGAGTCATCATTCCATTTACCTAAGATTTCCTTTTATATTTTGGCAAATTTTTCAGGGTTAATTCAATTCAGTTTTAAAAAATAATATATCTGCTTTTTACTTTTTAAGAGCAGAGCTCATGTTTAAAATGTCAAAAAGTAAGTTTATAGGTGGTCTAAAAATGTTGTAGTTTTTAGGACCTACTGTTCACCTTTTTGACACAGCCACTATTACTAGCTCTGTGTAGATTCTGGAAATTTGTTCTTCGTTTCATGTGTTTTTGTGGTCAAATAATTCGCCATAAAGTGGTGAGTTTATTCACAGTAAAACCCTTAGTGTATAGCTCGAATGGGCATAGATATTTGTGATAATCCTTTCTTGAACCTCTCAACCACTTATGCCTTCTGCCAAATAATTCATAATATATTATACTTTATATTTATTTATATGTGTTCTGTTTTTATTTATTCCTTATAGATTTGTATAAATATGTTTATCTATGCATACTTGTGTATATGCAGAGGTGTAACTCTCTATTAGAGCTATTGTTTTATATATTTCTAGCTAGGTGACACAGTGGATAAGGTATTGAGTAAGCAAAATTCATTTTCTTGACTTCAAATCTCATTTCAGAAGCTTACTAGCTATGTAATCCTACGCAAGTCACTAAACCATTCCTTCATTTATAAAATGAACTAGAGAAAGAAATGACAAACTACTGCACTATCTTTGGCAAGAAAACTCCAAATGGGATTACAAAGAGTCAGGACTTAAATACAGAAACTGGCTTAATAACTATTACTACATAGATACAAACATAAGTCTATATGTGTGCATATACATATTATATGTATTTTGGTATGTGTGTATGCATATATGTAACATGTATATGTATATGCCTCTATGTATGTATGTGTCAAGAAAGAAAAAGACAGGGACAAAAATTTTGATCTTTTTTGTCTCTTTTCTTGTGAATATGGATTGTCTTTGTGCTCCAGTTCTTAGTTCTAGCACAGTGCTTGGCCCACAGTAGATACTTAATACTTAATATCTTTTGATTGAGTGGCTGGACTGTAGAAAGTGAAACACTGTGTTGAAGTTGCCCATTCTCTGGGAGGATAAAAGAGGGCAGCACTCAAAAGATAGAGAGTCTTGTTTGGACCAGACTTGAGGCGGCTCTCTGGAGGAAGAAGTCTCTCCTGTAGACCAGAGAGTGATCAGCAGTTTCTGGAGACAACAGCACTTTACATATTGGCGCCCAACATGGGGCAAGGACTTTTGCTTATCCTGACAAGGACTTACTCTGAGCTCTTCAGAGGAGCTAGACTGGACCATCGCAATTTGGTGCCTGAACAGGGTTGCTGTTGTGTTTTAGTGGCATAAATTACAAAATTACAATGTTACTTTCATACTACAAGGATGCATTTTGGTATAATGATATGAAGATTTTTCCACACTAAGCTTACACCAACACCTCTTAATCACCTCTTTTCAATTTCCCCATCTATCTGCTGGTTTTACTTGTTTTAGTCACATCAAGTCTTGTTTTATTCTGATTTAAATTCTCATTTTTCCCTTATTTCCACTTCAGGTTGACAGATCTAATTAAAGGGTTAATTGAATAATATTCAACCTAATATTCAATTTTATTCATATGAGAAAATATGTGCACATCTGCCTAGGCCTTTGAGATGGATATATGAAGGTGAAACTGGAGTTTTTACTCCTTTTGTGGTTGAAAAAATCCCCATGAATCTGTGGGGAAGAGACATTTTGCAGCAGATAGGATTACAAATTAGCACTTTGGCTTTTTAGGCAAAGCTGCTGTTGAAGGCCTACCTGCACTTTCACTGGTTCCTATTCAGTGGAAGACTGATTCACCAGTGTGGGTAGAATAGTGGCCCTTAAGAAGTGCTAAAATTCAAGTCTTATTAGACATAGTGAATGAACAACTTGACCAAGGACACTTGTGGCCTTCTCTAAGTCCTTGGAATTCCCCAGTATTTGTGGTGAAAAAGAAATCAGGAAAATGGAGTATATTAACTGATCTAAGAAGAGTAAATGAACAGATGGAAACTATGGGAACTCTTTAGCCTGGACTTCCATCTTCTACTCAGTTGCCAAGAGAATGGGCATGGGATAAGACAAGGGCTTCTGGGAAAAATTACTTCAACTAATGAACTTGTTCCTCCTAAGCATGCAAGCTCCTCCCCAGGAGTAAAACTCCCATTAAAGGCCAGAACTAGAGAATTGCCAAGTACAAACTTAGCACTTAGTAAGAACTTATCTCATTATCTCATTAGCACTTAGTAAGAACCTAACACACATGCTTTATCTGCTCCTTAACCTATCCCCCAATGACACTATTCACCATTTCAATAATGCAATATAAAATTCCCCTTCTGTGTCACTATTTTCTTGTGCTATCCCAGGGACTGTCTTTGATTTCAGTGCTATAGTTAATTTTTTTTATTAATTTATAATTATAACTTTTTTTTAACAGTACCTATGTGTAAGGGGCCTTTAAATGGGTGCCACAGCGCATCGGGAGATTGAGGCCCGGAAGTAATTTCTGTGGATATTAGGACTGCCCTTGGGCGGGATCCTGGCCATATTGAGATAGCTTCGTAATGGGTGACTCTCTCGCTGATTGGCTGTGTGTGTGACCTCACAGGCCCTATGTAAGCCCACTGCAGGCAGCAAGCGCTCTCTTTAACCTGGCCTTCTTCACCTTGGCTCCCCAGCCTGGGTGGCCAAGCCAAGATGGATAGCCAAAAGAGGTAAGGGTTTTGGTAGTGAACACATGGGTCTTCTGACCAGGTGTTCACTCGGGAACCAACAAGTCAGGGCATCAGTTAGGGCATTATGTGAGTAGGTATAATAAAGGCTTTTAAGATTACACGTGGTTGTTCTTGAGTGCGCTACCAGTTATTAAGCTAGTAATTGTAACTGCCAGGAGAGCATGTTACACCTATGCATAGGTAATTTTTTATATTATCCATTCTGTTCCAAATTTTCCCTCCACCCCCTCCATTAGATGGCAGACAGGCCCATACATGTTACATATGTTATAGTATATCCTAGATACAATATATGTGTGCAGAAATGAATTTCTTGTTGCACCAGAAGAATTGAAGTCAAAAGGTAAAAATATTCTGGGAAGAAAATGCAAACAGTTTACACTCATTTCCCAGTGTTCCTTCTCTAGGTGTAGGTGATTCTGTCCATCATTGATCAATTGCAGCTGAATTAGATCTTCTCTTTGTTGAAGATATCCACTTCCATCAGAATACATCCTCATATAGTATTGTTGTTGAAGTATATAATGATCTCCTGGTTCTGCTCACTTCACTCAGCATCAGTTCATGTAAGTCTCTCCAAGACTCTCTGCATTCATCCTCCTGGTCATTTCTTACAGAACAATAATATTCCATAACATTCATATACCACAATTTACCCAACCATTCTCCAATTGATGGGCATCCATTCATTTTCTAGTTTCTAGCCACTACAAAAAGGGCTGCCACAAACATTTTGGCACACACAGGTCCCTTTCCCTTCTTTAGTATTTCTTTGGGATATAAACCCAGTAGTAGCACCTGGATGAAAAGGTATGCACAGTTTGATAACTTTTTGGGCACAGTTCCAAATTGCTTTCCAGAATGGTTGGATTCTTTCACAACTCCACCAACAATGCATCAGTGTTCCAGTTTTCCCACATCCCCTCCAACATTCATCATTATCTTTTCCTGTCATTTTAGCCAATCTGACAGATGTGTAGTGGTATCTCAAAGTTGTCTTAATTTGAATTTTTCTGATCAGTAGTGATTTGGAACACTCTTTCATATGAATGGATATAGTTTCAATTTCATTACATGAAAATTGTCTGTTCATATCCTTTGACCATTTATCAATTGGAGAATGGTTTGATTTCTTATAAATTAGAGTTAGTTCTCTATATATTTTGGAAATGAGGCCTTTACCAGAACCTTTAATTGTAAAAATATTTTCCCAATTTGTTACTTCCCTTTTAATCTTGTTTGCATTAGTTTTATTTGTACAGAAGCTTTTTAATTTGATGTTATCAAAATATTCTGTTTTGTGATCAATAATCACTAGTTATCCTTTTGTCTTAAATTCCCACTTTTTAATGAGGTGAGAAAGAATTCTCTGTAAAACAAATATGCCAATTATTTTCTCTTTCAGCCAACTCTGATGAGAGTAATATTCACACAGTGTTCCTCCCCATCTCTAAATTCCCTCAGATATGATAGGTTTTCTTTGCCTCTTTGTAGGATGTAGTTTTCCTCTTTTAATCTCCCCTTTCCTTTTTTTCTGACACTATCCCCTTTTCATTTCTACTTCACTTTTTTTTTAATGTTGTATCAGTAAAATCAAATTATACATGTGGACTTTATGTATATCCACAACAGAAATACACTTCTCAGCATTCCTTTTACCTTTTTCTGCTTCTCTTGAGACGTATGGTTGGAGATCAAATTTTTTGTTTAGATCTGGTTTTTTCCTTATAAACAAATGCAATTCATCTGTTTCATTAAATGTCCATCTTCTTCCATGGAAGAAAATGCTCAGCTTAGCTGGGTAGTTTATTCTTCATTTCATTCCAAGTTCTTTTGCCTTTCAGAATATCAGATTCCAGGCTCTTCGATCCTTTAATGTGGATGCAGCCAGATCTTGAGTGAACCTCATTGTGGCACCTCAGTATTTGAATTATTTTTTCCTCCCTGCTTATAATATTTTTTTTTCCTTAGTTTGATAGTTCTAAAATTTGGCCAAATATTCCATGGAATTTTTTTTTTAAGGTCTTTTTCAGAAGATGTTTCAGAAGGTGATAAATTCTTTCAATGCCTATTTTCCCTTCTGGTTCTGTTACCTCTCTTTGATGATTTCATGTAAAATAGTATCTAGGCTCTTTTTTCATCATAATTTTCTGGAAGTCCAATAATCCTCAGATTATCTCTCCTAGATCTATTTTCCAGGTCTGTTGTTTTTCCAAATAGATATGAAATATTTCTTTCTATTTTTTCATTTTTTTGGTTTTGCTTTACTGATTCCTGATGTCTCAAAGAATCACTTGTTTATATTTGTTCAGTTCTGGTTTTTAATGAGTTATTTTCTTAGTTAGATTTTTAAAACTTATTTCTGTATATGTCCAATTGAGTTTTTAAATGAGTTGTTTTGCTCTATGGAATTTTTTTTTTCCGTTTCACTATTTATTCATTCATTTATTTATTTTAGTAAGTTATTTTCTTTTTCTAATTCACAAATCCTACTTTCCTTGGAGTTCTTTATTTTTTCCAATTCAGAAATTCTGTTTCCCTGCACTTCCTGGGAGTTTTTTACCTTTTCCAATTCACATTTCAGGAAGTTGTTTACCTTTTCCTGTTTACATTTCAGGAAGTTGTTAATCTCTTGCATAGCTTGTCTTTCCTTTCCCCATTCTTCTTCTAGCTCTCTTTTAAGATTTTTAATAGTCTCTTCTAGGAGAGCCTTTTGTGTTGAGGACCAAAAATTGTCTGGAAACTGTCTGCTATTAGTCTTCATGGGGTTGAAAACCTATTCTCCTTCTATATAGAATCTATCAATCGTCCTTTAAAATTTTTTTACTCATTTTTAAAGCCTGTAGGGTCTGCCTTCAGTGCCAGGAGGTTACCAGCTTCCCCTGCAGAACAGGCCTGCTGCACGGCTGTGGGTATTAGCTGCTGACCAGTGAATAGCCCTGGTGCACAGACCAGAAGTGTCTCTGCTCTGGGAAGCACAGTTGCTGCTATGGACATTTTGCTGCTGTGGAAGTTCCACTGCCTCAGGCTGAGCCCCCCACTCTGCAGATTAGAGGCTGCCCCAGGCTGTGTCCCTCTGCCTTGCAGGTTCTTAACTGCCCCAAGGAAAATCCCAGTACAGCAGAATGGACTGCATAGTGGTGTGTGATCTGTGCTGAGTCACTTCCGGTTTTAGGTAGCTATAAGCAGATTATAGTTTCTGGAGTTTTTTAAAGTGGCTTTGATTTCTCTGGTGATCTGCTGTTTTGCAAGCAGAGTAGAGCAATCAGCTTATGCCAGAGTCATCTGTCTCTGTAGCTTTTCTAACCCCAGAGGCCTCCCCAGCCTGATCTGCACAATATGCTAGCTTAGTTCCATCACTGTCCATGCCAGTCTTTTCCTGCCCCTCAGGACAGACCTTTTCTGATGAAATTCCAGATTCTCTTTGGTTGGTAAGTTGTACTTTTAGTCATCATGGGTTTTACCAGTCAAGCGTTATTTTTGAGGCTGAATTAAATAGTTGATAGTGGGGGCATGAGAGAGCTTAGAAAGTTGTGTGTGGCTTTTCCGCAATCTTGGCTCTGCCCCCCCCCTTCTACCTTTTAATTAATGAAAACTGTCTTTTCTAGCTAAAGCTAGAAAATAGTTGCTGTAACTATAAAAACACTATAACAATTACAGCTAATATTTATGTATTACCTCATAAGACTTGCAAAGTGCTTTACATATATTTTGTCATTTGATCCTTACAGCAACTTTATGACAGGTTCTATTATTGCTCCCTCCTTCATTTCATAGATGAGGAAATTAAGAAAGATCAAGTGAGTTGTCCAGAACCATATAGCTAGGTAGTGTGTGCTATAAGATTTTAACTTAGTTATTCTATTCTTCAGATCCAGCACTTCCTTCATTGTGACACTTACTTGTTCTCAAAAAACACATAGTATTTAATTTCACTAAGTACTTTACAGATCTACAACCACCTTAGTATCTAGATGCTATTATTATTTCCATTTTGCAGATGAGGAAACTAAAACTGAAAACAATGAAATAGCTTGCCTGATACTGAAAGTCTCATAAGTTTCTAAAGCTGGGTTTATACTCAAATCTTCCTGACTCCAAATGAAATATCTTAATTAATGTAGTCACTTAACCATCACCATAATAACAATATTTAACAAAGAACTTTCTCCAGCTATTTTTGCTAATATTTTAAAGATTCCTCAAATAAACTTTTGGACTAGTAGACAGACAAAATTTGTTAGGTATACAATTCTTCAATATGCTGTTTGAGGGCAATATTTAAACACTGATATTGATTGGTTGAGTGCACAGGGATTATCATCCTTTTCCAATCCCTGTCCCTTCCTTACCCTTGTGATTTGTCCCATGATTTTTGTGCTGAAGTTGCCTGTCTCCTCTATAGAATGAATAGGTCCCCCAGTGCTCCAGGTTCATCCTTACTTCCTATTTCTTAGGAATAATTATCTTTTTGTTTCAGTTTAAAAGCTTTCTCCAAAAGGAGGGGGGTAAGGAAGAATCAAAGAAGCACTTAGAGAACAACTGTCAATCAAGTATCAATGTAAACTTAGGCCCATAAAGAGACAAGCTGATAAAAAAATCATAGGATGATTAAACAAAATCCAATAACTTAGTGTGATCGATTAAGTCATTGATAAACAATCTGGATCAAACATTTGCAAACTATTTTTTTTGAAAGTGCTAATTAATGATTTTAAATTACCTATTAAGAGGTAGACAGAAGAGGTGGGAGCAGAAGAAATCATAAATTTACAAAGTGAAGGAAACTTACACATCACCAAGTCAAATGTATTCAATTTACAAGTTAGGAAACAAATTGAGAAATATTAGGCAAATTGTCCACTTGATTTATGTTATGTACCCAAATAATAACCAGTATTTGATGCTGGTTCCTCTGCCTCTGAGTCAGTAATGTATATTTTGACTTCATCTACAAAGAAATTTAAATCCATGTGTGGGAACAAGATCAGTAAGGAAAATAATATAAAGAAAAGAGTCATGCTTTTTTGTTGTTGTTGTTCTTTTGATCAGATTTTTCTTGTGCAGCATGATGAATATAGAAATATGTTTAGATGAACTGCGTATGTTTAACCTATATCAGATTGCTTGCTGCCTTGGGAATAAGGAAGGGAGGGAGAGAAAAAAAATTGGAACATATGATTTCACAAAAAAAAAAAAATCAAAAAAGCAAAGACAAGGCCAAGAATAGAACTTTTCATGATATTTTTTGGGAAATGTATTAAGAATGAAATTATAAATGCAGTAGTGTTATGTTAAAGGTATTATTTGGGAGATATATAGCAACTTGGTTGTATTCCTTACTACTTATGTAACCTAGATTTAGCTATTTAGCATTTTTGGACCTCAATTTTCTCATTTTGTAAAAGAAAGGATTAATATATGATTTCAAAGGCTCTTTTTTATCTTTTGACTTTATGATCTATGAAGTACTGGGAAGACATGGGTGAGAAATGTAAAAAGATGAAAAACCTGGAGACATCAAAAATCTCACAATGATCATGGGAGCCTCTGAATTCAAGAAAAAAATATAGCTGACATATTCTTTGCATTTTCTATGTTATTTAATCTTCTTAACATGGCTATAAGGTAGATTCTAAAGGCATTAATTGTGATTTCCATTTTGGAGATGAACTAAGACATTTAGAGAGGTCAAATTAATTGTTCACAGGGTGGGGGGGGAGGAGGGGGCAGCTAGTTAGCCCAGTGGATAGAGCACCAACCTTGAATTCAGGAGAACATGAGTTCAAATCTGGTCTCAGACACTTAACACTTCCTAGCTGTGTGACCCTGGGCAAGTCACTTAACCCCAGCCTCAGGGGAAAAAAAAAAAATAATAATTGTTCAGGATCACATAGATAGGTTATTCCCATGGCCAGTTGGCATGAATAGAGCTCTGTCCTGGATTCTCCTCTTCTCCCTTTTTACTATATTCCTCAAGTTCTTCTTCAGCTCTTCAGCTCCTATGGACTAAACTACCATCTATACAAGGGTGAATTTTAGATTTACCTATCCAGCCTTAACTCTCTGCTGACTTGCAATCTTGTATTTCAAACTGATTTGAGACATCTCAAACTTGAAGTCTAGCAGACATCTTTAACTCATTATATCCCAAACTGAACTTTTTATATTTTCCTATAAATGCTTTCCCCGAGGCTTGAAGGTACCATCTCTTTCCCAGTTCCCAAGGCTCATAATCTGGATGCTGTTCTTCATTTCTCACTGTCTTTCAGCTCTTCCCTCCCATCTCTAAATCCATTGCCAAGACTTGTTTATTGCACCTTTGTAATATCTCTCAAACTCTGATATTGTCATCACTTTGGTACGGGCTTTCCTATTTTATCCCTGAACTATTCCAATAACCTACTAGTGAATCTGACTAAAATAAGTACTTCCTCACTCCATTCCAACATCATTCACATGCCAATGTCATTTTCCTAAAGCACAGTTTCGAGTATGTCACTTCCAAGTCATTAAACTCTAGTGACTCACTAATACTTTCTGGATCACATTAAAAAAAAAACAAAAAACACATTTGGTATTCAAAGCCCTTCATAAAATAGATCCTACCTTTCCCCTGTCTTCTTATGCCTTAATCTACATGTGTATTCTTTAATCTAAGTAACACTGACCTACTTGCTATTATACCAAAACCAAAACAAACAAACAAAAAAAATTCAACTTCTCATTTCCATAATTTTCTCTGGCTTTCCCTCATTCCTGAAATGTTCTCCATTTTCAATTCTATATCTCAGTTTCTCTGTTTTTTTTCCTTTCAAATTCCAACAAAAATTCTACCTTCTATTGGAAAGCTTTCCCAATCCTTTTAATTCTAGAAAATTACTATTTCTCCTGCGGGATAGCTAGATAATTTACCCCATAGAGTGTTGGGCCTGGTGTTAAGTCCTCAGTTAGGCCTCAGACACTCCCTAGCTAAATAACCAAAGGCAAATCACTTAACTTCTGTTTGCCTTGTTCTAAAATTCAATTCACTCGCAAGCTATAGCATCACCTCTCTGATGTCAGGGTCTTCTTCAAGAACAAAGGACCAAAAGGAAATGATAAACCACTCCAGTGTCTTTGCCAAGAAAATCTCATGGACAGTATTGTCTATAGGATCATGAAGAGTGAGAAGCAACATTTATCCTATATATATATATATATTATTTGTGCATTTTTATTTGTTTGTTATCTTTTTCATTTAATTGTTCCTTGAAAGCAGGAACAGTCTTTTGCCTGCTTAATCTTTGTATCTTTGATAGTTATTCCAGTTCCTGGCACACAGCAGGAACTTAATAATCCTTTTGACTGACTGACTAAGATAACTAATTTAGAACAGAGGTGAAATAAGACCCTCTTTTTTTCCAGAATCTGAGAATTATCTTGAATACACTTAAAACTTGAATAAATTTGACAATATAGAGATACCTAAATAAAATCTTAGAAAGTTTTTTTTTAGCATTTTACTTTTATATGATATTTGTCATATAGAAAAATTTAATTCTTTTTTATTATACTTTTTCATCTACAAGATATATGCATAGGTAATTTTTCAGCATTGATAATTGCAAAATCTTTTGTTCCAGTTTTTCCCCTCCTTCCCACACCTCCTCTCCCAGATGGCAGGTTAGTTAAAACATGTAAAATATGTTAAAGTATAAGTTAAATACAATATATGTATTCATGCTCACACAGTTATTTTGCTGTACAAAAAGAATCAGATTTTGAAATAGTGTACAATTAACCTGTGACAGAAATCAAAAATGAAGGTGGACAAAAATAGAGGGATTGTGAATTCTATGTAGTGGTTCATAGTCATCTCCCAGAGTTCTTTTGCTGGGTGGTTCAATTTATTACTGCACTATTGGAACTGATTTGGTTGATCACATTATTGAATAGGGCCATGTCTATTAGAATACATCCTCATACAGTATCATTGTTGAAGTATATAATGATCTCCGGTTCCTGCTCATTTCACTCAGCATCAGTTCATGCAAGTCTCTTCAGGCCTTTCTGAAATCATCCTGCTGGTTATTTCTTACAGAACAATAATATTCCTTAATAGTCATATACCATAATTTATTCAGCCATTCTCCAGCTGATGGACATCTAGTCTGTTTCGAGTTTCTGGCCACTACAAAGAGAGCTGTCACAAACATTCTTGCACATACAGGTCCCTTTCCCTTCTTTAAAATCTCTTTGGAATATAATCCCACTAATAACACTGCTGGATCAAAGGATATGCAGTTTTATAACTTTTTGAGTATAGTTCCAAATTGCTCTCCAGAATGGCTTGTATGTATTCACAATTACATCAACAATGCGTCAATGTTCCAGTTTTCCCACATCCCCTCCAACATTCTGCATAATCTTTCCCTGTCATTCTAGCCAATCTGACAGGTGTGTAATGATATTTCAGAGATGTCTTAATTTGCATTTCTCTGATTAATAATGATTTGGAGCACCTTTTCATATGGCTAGAAGTAGCTTCAATTTCTTCATCTGAGAATTGTCTGTTCATATCCTTTGATATGAACATTTATCAATTGGATAAATTTCTTATAAATTAGACTCAATTCTCTATATATTTTGGAAATGAGGCTTTTATCAGAACATTTGACCGTAAAAATATTTTCCCAGTCTATTTTTCTTCCCTTCTAATATTGTCTGTATTAGTTTTGTTTGTACAAAAACTTTTCTAATTAGATATAATCAAAATTTTCTATTTTGTGATCAATCATCTCTAGTTCTCCTTTGGTCTTAAATTCCTCTTCTTCCACAGGTTTGAGAGGTAAACTATCCTATATTTTTCTAATTTATTTATAATCTCATTTTTTTATGCCATTTTGACCTTATCTTCGTGTATGGTGTTAAGTATGGATCAATGCCTAGTTTCTGCCATACTAATTTCCAATTTTTCCAGCAGTTTTTGTCAAACAGTAAGTTCTTATTGGAAAAGCTGGAGTCTTTGAGTTTGTCAAACACTATATTATTAAAGTTATTGGCTGTTTTGTCCTTTCAACCTAACCTATTCCACTGATCTAGTCTATTTCTTAGCCAATAACAAATGATTTTGGTAACTGCTGGTTTATAATATAATTTTAGATCTAGTATAGCTAGGCCACCTTCATTTGATTTTTTTTTCCATTGGTTCCTTTGAAATTCTTGACCTTTTGTTTTTTCCATATGAACTTTGTTGTTAAATTTAATAGGTTATTAAAATAGTTTTTTGGGGGAGTCTAATTGGTATAGCACTAAATAAATAGATTAGTTTAAGTAGTATTGTCATCTTTATTATATTTGCTCACCCTATCCAAGAGCATTTATTATTTTTCCAATTGGTTAGATCTGATTTTATTTGTGTGGAAAATGTTTTGTAGTTTTGCTCATAGCGTTTCTGATTTTCCCTTGGCAGATAGATTCCTAAATATTTTACACTATCAGTAGTTACTTTAAATGAAATTTCTCTTTGTAACTCTAACTGTTGGATTTTTTTTTGGGGGGGGATATATAAGAATGCTGATGACTTATGTGGGTTTATTTTGTATCCTGTGACTTTACTAAAGGTGTGGATTATTTTTAATAGCTTTTTAGCAGAATTTCTGGGATTCTCTAAGTATACCATCATATCATCAACAAAGAGTGATAATTTGGTTTCCTCATTACCTACTCTAATTTCTTCAATTCCTTTCTCAACTCATTGCCAAAGTTAACATTTCTGATACAATATTGAATAGTAATAGTGATAGTGAGCAACCTTGTTTCACTCCTGATTTTATTGGGAATAGTTCTAGTTTATCCCCATTACATATGATGCTTAATGATTGTTTTAAATAGATATTACTTATTATTTTAAGGAAAAGTCCATTTATTCCTATTTTCTCAAGTGTTTTTAATAGGAATGGATGTTGGATTTTATCAAATGCTTTTTTCTGCATCTACTGATATGATAATATGGTTTTGTTAATTTTGTTATTAATATGGTCAATTATGCTAATTGTTTTCCTAATATTGAACCACCCCTGCATTCCTGGTATAAATCCTACTTGATCATGGTGAATTATCCTGGGGATGATTTTCTGTAGTCTTTTTGCTAATATCTTATTTAAGATTTTAGCATCAATATTCATTAGATTGGTCTATAATTTTCTTTCTCTGTTTTCAACCTACCTTGTTTAGGTATCAGTACCATGTCATCAAAAAAATTTGGTAGGACTCCTTCATTCCATATTTTTCAAGCAGTTTATATAGCATTGGGGCTAATTGTTCTTTAAATGTTTGGTAGAATTCACATTAAATCCAATTTACATGTAAAGCCATTTGGTCCTGTGGATTTTTTCCTAAGGAGTTGATTAATAGCTTGTTCTATTACTTTTTCTGAAATGGGAGTATTTAGGCAATTTACTTCCTCATCTGTTAATCTGGGAAACCTATATTTTTGGAGATAGTCTTCTGTTTCACTTAGGTTATCAAATTTCTTGGCATAAAGTTGTGCAAAGTAACTCCTTATTATTGCTCTAATTTCCTCTTCATTGGTGAAAGGTTTCCTCTTTTCATTCTTAAGACTAAGAATTTGATTTTAATTTCTCCTTTTTCTAATCAGATTTACCAAAGGTTTATCTATTTTATTGCTTTTTTCATAAAACCAACTCTTAGTTTTATTTATTAATTCAATAGTTTTTTTTTTTTTTACTTTCAATATTATTATTTTCTCCTTTTAATTTTAGAATTTCAAGTTTAGTATTTGATTGGGGGTTTTTATTTTGGTCTTTCTCTAGCTTTTTTAAGTTGCAAGTCCAATTCATTTATCTTTTTTTCAATTTTATTCAAGTAAGCCTCTAAAGATATAAAATTTCCCCTTATTACCACTTTGGATGCATCCCACAAATTTTAGTATGATGTCTTATCGTTGTCAGTATCTTGAGTGAAAATTTTAATTGTGCGTATAATTTGCTGTTTCACCCAATTATTCTTTAAGATGAGATTGTTTAATTTCAAAATATTTTTGGTTTATTTAACCTTAACTTTTTGTTGAATGTATTTTTTATTGCATTGTGGTCCGAAAAGAAAGCATTTAATATTTCTGCCTTCTTGCATTTAATTTTGAGGTCTTTATGTTCTA
This sequence comes from Sminthopsis crassicaudata, assembly GCF_048593235.1. Classification (NCBI taxonomy): domain Eukaryota; kingdom Metazoa; phylum Chordata; class Mammalia; order Dasyuromorphia; family Dasyuridae; genus Sminthopsis; species Sminthopsis crassicaudata. The sequence goes on along the minus strand of NC_133620.1, from coordinate 204,460,657 downwards.
ATATATGGTCAATTTTTTTATAGGTTGCATGAACTGCTGAGAAGAAAGTATACTCCTTTCTGTCACCATTCAGTTTTCTCCAAAGATGTATCATACCTAATTTTCTAATATTCTATTACCTCTTTAATTTCTTTCTTATTTGCTTTTTGATTTGATTTATCTAATTCTGAGTGTGCAAGGTTGAGATCTCCCACTATTACAATTTTGCTATCTATTTCTTCTTGCAACACTCTTAACTTCTCCTTTAGGAAGTTAGATGCTATACCACTTGGTGCATTTATGTTTAATATTGCATCATTGTCTTTGCTACCCTTTAGCAATATATAGTTCCCTTCTTTATCTCTTTTAATTAAATCAATTTTTGCTTTTGCTTGATCTGAAATCAGGATGGGTACCCCTGCTTTTTTGACTTCACCTGAAGCATAATAGATTTAGCTCCAGCCTTTTACATTTCCTCTGTATGTATCTTCCTGCTTTAAATATGATTTGTGTAAAAACATATTGTATGTTTCTGACTTTTGATCCATTCTGCTATCTGCCTCCACTTTATGGGAGAGTTGATCTCATTCATATTTATGGTTAAAATTACTAATTCTGTATTTCCTGCCATCTTATTATCCCCAGATTATGCTTTTCTTTTTCTTGCCCCTTCTTACTACATATCCCATTATTAAACTTATGGACACCACTTGCATCATGCAGCATTCCCTCTTTAGGATCCCTCCAACCCCCTTTGACTCCCTTCCCCTTTCTAGTCCCCTTCCCTTATTACTCTTTTCCTTTTCCCTTTTCCTCTTCCTCATTAAAATAACGAGGTGAGAGAAATTTCTCTGTAAACCAAATTTGTTAATTATTTTCTCTTTGAGACAAATCTGATGAGAGTAAGATTCACACAATGTTCCTTCCCCTCTCTAAATTCCCTCAGATATGATAGATTTCCTTTGCCTTTTTGTGGGATATAGTTTCCCTCTTTTGTCTCCCCTTTTCACTTTTTCTGATATTATCCCCTTTCCAATTCTACTTCCCTTTTTTATGTTATATCAATAAAATAAAATTATATATGGATTCTTTATGTATATCCACAAAAGAAATACAATTCTCAAGAATTCTTTTTACCTTTGTCTGCTTCTCTCAAGTCCTATAGTTGTAGATCAAACGTTTTGATTAGTTCTGGTTTTTTCCTTAGAAACAAATGGAATTCACCTGTTTAATTAGGCTGTTTCATTAAATGTCCATCTTCTTCCCTGGAAGAAAATGCTCAGCTTAGCTAGGTAATTTATTCTTGATTGCATTCCAAGTTCTTTTGCCTTTGAAAATATCAGATTCCAGGGCCTTTGGTCTTTTAAGGTGGGAGCAACTAGATCTTGAGTGATTTGACTTTTTTTTTTTTCTGGCTGCTTGTAATATTTTTCCTTAGTCCTATAGTTGTGTAGTTTGGCCATAATATTCCTTGGAATTTTTATTTTAGGGTCTTTTTCAGAAAGTGTTTGATGAATTCTTTCAACATCTATTTTACCTTCTAGTTCCATTACATCTGGGCACTTCTCTTTGATGATTTCCTGTAAAATAGTATCTAGGCTCTTTTTTTCATCATAATTTTCGAGAAGTCCAATAATCCTCAGATTCTCTCTCTTAGATATATTTTCCAGGTTTGTTGTTTTTCTAAGTACATATTTAACATTTTTTTTCTAATTTTTCTTTTTGATTTTCTTTTTTGATTTTTGATTTTTCTTCTTGATGTCTTAATGAATCATTCATTTGTATTTATTCAGTTCTTATTTTTAATGAATTATTTTCTTCATTAGCTTTTTTTTTTTTTTACTTATTTTTGTATATATCCAATTGAGTTTTTAAATGAGTTGTTTTGGCTTTTGGATTATTTTTTAATGTTAATTGATATTCAAAAATATTTCCATAATAATTGTTAGAGAACATTCCCCCCCCCAATTTGATAGAGTTTCTATGTAGTTTTTTTGTTTTTTTGTTTTTTTTTTCCCTATGACTTCTCTATTTTTCATGGTATTTGAGTAAGTTAAAAAAAATCTTGGAAAAAATTCTAATATAATAAGGATGGATCCCTACATAATACAAAGCCTGTATTTTAGTACAAATTGCACAATTTCCACTTAAAACAGCTCCTTTTAAGAATGTGTATTTGTATATTAAAGCCTTTGAAAATTTAAAGCTTATCTTATTTGCTGCCAATATTTGCAAGAGAATTTAATCAGAGCTCAAAAACATCGAGAAAAAATACTTTTCTCCATGAATGAACTAGATTTTATAATTCTACATAAGATTTATATGATAAACTAATTCTCCTTTCAGTTCTAATTGTTTCAGAAATATAATACTCAGTAGAATATTTATACTATTCTGTGTTTAAGGGATGTAACTTCTAGGTAGTAATTTTTTAAACAACAATCTTGAATTAAGAAGGCATAAACATAATGTACTCAGCTTTGTTTTTATTGTCCAATTTGTTACATTTTCAGGACTACAAAAATTTAGCATTAGTTTATAAGCTAATCTTTTTATTGTGAGTCTAGAAGTCTGGTATATATCCTTGAGAATTATAGATGGAATGTATTATAATTTATGTTTTAGGCAACGGATCATCAATCTATATTTTTTTAATTAGACTTTGGAAACAGCTTGGTTGCACAGTGGATAGAAGCTCCATGTATTAGGATGTGAGTTAAAAGGACTTGAGCTAAAATATGACCTTAGATACTAGCTGTGTGACTCTAGGCAAGTTACTTAATCTCTATTTGCTTCAGTTTCTTATCTGTAAAATGTATATATATATATACATATATACATATATATATATATACATATATATGTACATATATATATATATGCTTTGTATATATATATATATATGCATATATATATATATATATACACACACACATATATATATATATATATATATAAAATCACATACACATGTAACACCATTCACCTTCCAGAAATTAAGTTAGAAATAATTGTAAAATGCTTAGCAATAGTGCAGTACTTAAGTAAACTCTATATGTGCTAGATATTATTAAATGCAAATTTTTGTAACAATTATGGTTTAGTTTAAGTCTCAGGCAAAAACGTGTGGGCTCAGGATTCTAAAACAGAAAGAGTGCTTATGGTCATTTACAAACCATAGACCAGGACAGAAGAGCTTTAGCCACATCTCTTCTTAGATCCTACCACTTTGAAAAAACTTAAAACATACAACCTGAATAACTACTTCTGAAAATATCAAAATTGCTTTTTCAACCCCAAGAATAGAGCCTGCCTTTATAAAATTAAAAAAAAAATTAAGAAACAAGATAAAAAGTGAACAAAGACCCACTATAAAAATTAAACAGACAATAGAACATTACTAGAATGACAGGGAAGATCAAAACACTACATCAGAAGACAATGAAATCAAATCACCTACAAGCATAGCCTCAAATAAAAAAAAAATAAAATTGGCCACATTGTGCAAGAATCCCTTGAATACTTTTAAAGGGATCTTTAAAATCAGATTAAAGAGGCAGAAAAAAGAAAAAAGAAATTAGTGTTGCAAGAAAATTATGAAAAAAATAATGGTAGGGCAAAACCCCTTAAAAAAGCATAATTGACAAAATGGAAAAGAAGACAAAATGCTTACAGAAGAAAATAATTTAGATATAAAAGGTGCTAAGATAAAATAGTTAGGGAAGCATTGCATAGTTTAACCTGTCAGTTGTGTGGATAAAGGAAGACCAAACATAGAGAACATTACAGAATCTTGAATACATTAAATTAAAGAAAGTTTGCATAAATAAAACCAATGCAGCTCAGATTATAAAGGGGGCAGAAATCTTGGGAAAAACATTTTATAGTAAATTTCTATGATAAAGGTGTCATTTTTCTAATATATGAATTACTGTGTCAAATTAAATAATTCTCCAATTGATGAAAGCTTAAAGAATATGAATATAGAGTTTCAGAAGAAGAAATCAAAGCTACCTAAGTCACTAATGATCAGAGGAAAGCAAATTAAAACAACTGTGAAATACCACCTCAAACATATCAGATTGGATAACATGATAGAAAAATGAAATGACAAATGCTGTAGGAGATGTGGAAAGATTAGAATATGAATTTACTGTTGGTACACTGTTCCAATTATTTCAGAGAATTGTTTGGGATTATATCAAAAGAGTTATAAAACTATACTATTTGACCCAGTAATATTACCACCAGGTCTATATCCCAAAAAGATCAAAGAAAATTGGGGGGGAGGGACCACTCTATACAAAAATATTTTAGCTGTTCTTTTTGTGGTAGCAAAGAATTGGAAGCTAAGATGATATCCTTCAGTTGGGGAATGACTACACAAGTTATGATATATGCTTGTGATAATACCATAAGAAAGGATGAGTATGTTCTTTACAGAAAAAAAAAAAAAAAAAAAAAAAAAAAAAAAACTGGAATGTCTTCAAATGTGCTCCAAATGAAGTGAACTGAACCAGGAGATAATCATACATAGTAACAGCAATATAATTTGATGATAAACTCTGATTAACATGTATTCTCAGTACTACAAGACAAGAGAATTCCAAAAGACTAATGATGAAAAAATATTTTTTACCTTAAGAGAATGCATTATTGGAATCTGAATGCAGATGGAATTTTTTTTTGCTTTCTTTTTTCTTTTTCTTTTCTTTTTTTTTTTGTCTGTTTCCTTTTACTACATGGCTAAAATAGAAATATGTTTTGCATGACTGCATATGTATAATGTATATTTAATTGCTTACTGTTTCCAGGAGGGATTAATGAGGGAAGGAGAGAGAACTTGGGACTAAAAACAAATTAAAAGTCAAAAATTGTTTTTCCTTTTTTCTAAATAAAAAATTCACAAAACAACTCACAAAAATATTTATTCTCTGAACTTTATAAGATGATTTGGTGAAAATAATGTTAAGTTTTTAAAAAAAATATAGTCCATTATTTTTACTAGTAAATATTTCTTGATGCACTCTAAAAAGGGTCCAACATCTCTATAGAAACCATATATTATATATTAACATTTCTACATGTTTTCAAAATAAAGTTCTTATCAAATCTTTTCTCTATTTCAACAATTTTGTTCATTCTTTTAATGCCTTTTTATCCTGCAAAAGGGACAATAAAATTTTAATATCTTTTCATTCAGAAAAAAAGGTTCTAGGATAAGACAGAATTCTATGAGAAGTTATTAATTTCTACTTTGTGTCAGGAAATTTTCAATGTGTTGGGATTCAAAGACAGAATGTTTTAAAACTATAAGGTCATTAATGATATATAGTTATGAAATAGTAGACTGTCTAGAGAGGGAGTATTTTGATGGTCAGGTTCAAAAAGATTCAGTTCTAGAAGTGTTATTAACAACTCACTCACTCACTCAATCAATCAATGAACAAGCCTTTATTAAGTGGCTCCTAAGTGCTAGGCAATGTAAAAGCTATTAGCAATACAAGGATTTAAATGAATAATTCCTTGCTCCTCCAAAATAGTGTGCATTCTATGGGGATTACTGGGTGAAGAATACATGCATATATAAAAGTATATACAAAATAAACATAGTGGATAATAAATATTTGTCAAATAACCAGTTTAATTTTTATACCATCTCTGTATAGAACATTAGGGTGCTTAAATTATAATCATATCATGTCCATGCCTTTATTTACCATTGCCTTGATCCTAGATAGGAAAATTATAATCTGCTTTGTCTCTTTTCATTTCCAAACTTAAAACCATTCTAAGATCAAATATGCTCTTGAGTGCCCTTTTTACTCCCTGTCGGTCTCCCTCCCTAGTATATCATTTTTGGAGAGAATCTTGGGGCAAAAATAACCTGGCTAGAGATTAGAGATTGAGAAACTCAAATGAGCTTTGCACTCTGTGTTAAAATTATATCCTGTTCTGGTCTCACTTCCTTCTAGTTAGTATAATAAATTTATAAGTAGTCAATATGAATGAAATAATGGAAAAAATCTGCAAAGGGGAAAGTCACATTCAAACTGTTCCAAATATCAGATTCAATTTATATATTACTATTTATTTATTTTTATACATTCAATATAAACTTTACATATATATATGCATATATATATATATATCCATTCATTAGATAGTCTATTTATAAGTTGTATCACATAATTAGCCAAAAAATAATATCTTTATAATATGTGCATAATTGTGGCAAGATATCTATACTCTGCAGTAAAGGTTTTTGCGCCTATGATATGTAAATTTCAGATAAGTTCCAGATATTCATAGGTCACCAAAAAGTGATGATAATTGATATATTAACTTAAAAGTTTTACCAATAACTTTGAAACAATTTTAATATGTTAATTAACTAACTCCAAGGTGACACAAATAAGAAGTATTCTTGCCCTTTGCCTCCCCCCCCCCAAACCTACAAAAATAAGACCTCAAAATCCTGTCTCTTGAGCATTCTTCCAAAGAATCAGGGCCTTGATGTCCCAACTCATGGCTATATCAGTGATACTCTCTGCTTCTCCTCCTCTGCCTGTCTTCCTTCCATGTTTATGCTATCTGACTCTATACTACTTTCTTTAACTCTGTGCTATTTATCTCTGTATTTTCTGTGCTTTATTTTCCTATACCCTCTGGGGTTATTAAAGTGTGATTATGGCCATTTCCTACTGCCATTGTGGTCTTTCCCAGTGAATTACCAAGAACTGAGTGTTTCTAAACTCTGTTCATAACTTAACAATTTCACAAATTAATTATTTCAATCCACTCTGGACAATTAGACAGCAAGATTTCAGTGACATGTTCTTTGACCATAAAGCCAAAACAAGCTATCTTCACTTGTCCTACCATTACTTTAAAATGTATTTTTTATATGGTTGCATTTAGATTTCCTTTGATTTTTAGACATAATCTACCTGTCCTAAAGTTCCCTTATCTCAAACTCATACATGTCAACCACTTTATCACATTCTGTCATAATTAACAATTGTTCTATTGTTAGCAAATTATCTTTATATAAAATTTATTCCAATTTCTTAGAAATTATTTAATTGATATTTTGCATTTAATGTTTTTTTGCATTTATTTTATGTTCTACCAAAAGAATATAATAAGTTCTTGAAGGGAAGAATTATTTCATTATTTGTCTTTATATCTCCATTGCCTAGAAAATTGCAGGTGCTAATTCAATAATTATAGAATGGAGATTAGCTGAAATTTTCAATGTTTCCTAAATGGTGGTTGTAGGACTCCAAGGTCTCATTAACTGTACTGTCTTCTACCCCTTTAGATTTCTAGACCTTTCCATCTTTCCAGGAATTGAACCTTCAAATAAATAAATGTGTGTGTGTGTGTGTGTGTGTGTGTGTATAGATACATATATATGTACACGTAAATATTACACTCATATATTTCCTAATTAGAGTGTTAGATCTTTGGGATTAGGAAATGTTTTCTTTTTTTCATTTGTGTTCTCAGTGCTTAACACATAATAAATCAATGATTGTTACTTTTTCCTTTCCAATGATTCTATCCATTGAATTGTTAGGTAGATTAGAATTTCTTAAGAAAAATTAGTTTGTGATGTTTCCTTCGGAATTCTGATTTAAATTATGTAAATATGGAAAGAACAAATCCAGAAATTATTCAATATAAAAAGTTTTTTGTTTATTTTGTTTTGTTTTGTTTTGTTTTCATTTTACTTCCAAAGCTCCATGACCCTGAAGTACTGCAATGGTATTCCACATCTCTTTCCCAATGTCTGAGGTGAAATTGATATACCAATATTTTATATTTCCCAGTTCTGAGATCATTCCCTTTGTGAGTAAAATATAGGGGTAAAGGCATGTGCTTAAAGGGCATAGCTGCAAGTGCTTATGCATGTGCAGACACACACACACACACACAGAGTATTTACATAGAATTTATATTCTGGCAACATTTTGCTCTGGGAATATAATTTTTTTAATATTAATAATTTTTATTATATATATATATATATTTATAATATTATCCCTTGTATTCATTTTTCCAAATTATCCCCCCCTCCCTCTATTCCCTCCCCCCGATGACAGGCAATCCCATATATTTTACATGTGTTACAATATAACCTAGATACAATACATGTGTGTGAATATCATTTTCTTGTTGCACAATAAGCATTAGATTCCGAAGGTACATGTAACCTGGGCAGACAGATATTAGTGCTAACAATTTACATTCACTTCCCAGTGTTTCTTCTCTGGGTGTAGCTACCTCTGTCCATCATTGATCAACTGGAAGTGAGTTGGCTTTTCTTTATGTTGAAGATTTCCACTTCCATCAGAATACATCCTCATAGAGTATTGTTGTTGAAGTGTATAGTGATCTTCTGGTTCTGCTCATTTCCCTCAGCATCAGTTGATGTAAGTCTCTCCAGGCCTCTCTGTATTCCTCCTGCTGGTCATTTCTTACAGAGCAATAATATTCCATAACCTTCATATACCATAATTTACCCAACCATTCTCCAACTGATGGACATCCATTCATCTTCCAGTTTCTAGCCACTACAAAAAGAGCTGCTACAAACATTTTGGCACATATATGTCTCTTTCCGCTCTTTAGTATTTCTTTGGGATATAAGCCCAGTAGTAGCACTGCTGGGTCAAAGGGTATGCACAGTTTGATAACTTTTTGGGCATAATTCCAGATTGCTCTCCAGAATGGCTGGATTCTTTCGCAACTCCACCAGCAATGTATTAGTGTCCCAGTTTCCCCACATCCCCTCCAACATTCATCATTATTTGTTCCTGTCATCTTAGCCAATTTGACAGGTGTGTAGTGGTATCTCAGAGTTGTCTTAATTTGCATTTCTCTGATCAGTAGTGATTTGGAACGCTATTTCATATGAGAGGATATAATTTCAATTTCATCATCTGAGAATTGTCTGTTCATATCCTTTGACCATTTATCAATTGGAGAATGGTTTGATTTCTTATAAATTAGGATCAATTCTCTATATATTTTGGAAATGAGACCTTTATCATAACCTTTGTTTTTAAAAATATTTTCCCAATTTGTTACTTCCCTTCTAATCTTGTTTGCATTAGTATTATTTGTACAGAAACTTTTTAGTTTGATGTAATCAAAATCTTCTATTTTGTGATCAATAATGATCTCTAGTTCTCCTCTGGTCATAAATTCCTTCCTCCTCCACAAGTCTGAGAGGTAGATTATCCTCTGTTCCTCTAATCTATTTATTATCTCCCTCTTTATGCCTAAATCATGGACCCATTTTGATCTTATCTTGGTATATGGTGTTAAGTGTGGATCCATATCTAACTTCTGCCATACTAATTTCCAGTTTTCCCAACAGTTTTTTCCGAATAATGAATTTTTATCCCTAATGTTGGTATCTTTGGGTTTTTCAAAGATTAGATTGCTATAGATGTACCCTTTTTTGTCCTTTGTATCTAATCTGTTCCACTGATCGACTGGTCTATTTCTTAGCCAATACCAAATGGTTTTGGTGACTGCGGCTATATAATATAGCTTTAGATCAGGTACACTTAGACCACCTTCCTCTGAGTTTTTTTTCATTAGTTCCCTTGCAATTCTCGACCTTTTATTCTTCCATATGAATTTTGTTCTTATTTTTTCTAGGTCATTGAAATAGTTTCTTGGGAGTCTGATTGGTATAGCACTAAATAAATAGATTACTTTGGGGAGTATTGTCATCTTTATTATATTCGCTCGGCCTATCCAAGAGCACTGAATGTCTTTCCAATTATTTAAATCTGATTTTATTTTTGTGGCAAGTGTCTTGTAATTTTTCTCATATAATTCCTGACTTTTCTTTGGTAGATGGATTCCCAAATACTTTATACTCTCAACATTTGTTTGGAATGGAATTTCTCTTTGTATCTCTTGCTGTTGCATTTTGTTAGTGATATATAAAAATGCCGAGGATTTATGTGGATTTATTTTGTATCCTGCCACTTTGCTGAAATTTTGAATTATTTCTAGTAGCTTTTTAGTAGAGTCTTTGGGGTTCTCTAAGTATACCATCATGTCATCTGAAAAAAGTGATAGTTTAATTTCCTCATTTCCTACTCTAATTCCTTGAATCTCTTTCTCGACTCTTATTGCCGAGGCTAGCGTTTCTAGTACTATATTGAATAGTAATGGTGATAGTGGGCAACCTTGTTTCACTCCTGATCTTACTGGGAAAGGTTGCAGTTTATTTCTATTGCATATTATGCTTACTGAAGGTCTTAAATATATGCTCCTGATTATTCTAAGGAATAGTCCATTTATTCCTATACTCTCAAGAGTTTTTAGTAGGAATAGATGTTGGGTTTTGTCAAATGCTTTTTCTGCATCTATTGAGATGATCATATGGTTTATATTAATTTGATTATTAATATGGTCAATTACACTAATAGTTTTCCTAATATTAAACCAGCCCTGCATTCCTGGAATAAATCCTACTTGATCATAGTGTATTATCCTGGAGATGATTTTCTGAAGTCTTTTTGCTAATATCTTATTTAAGATTTTAGCATCAATATTCATTAAGGAGATTGGTCTATAATTTTCTTTCTCAGTTTTCGATCTACCTGGTTTAGGTATCAGTACCATGTCTGTGTCATAAAAGGAGTTTGGTAGGACTCCTTCATCCCCTATTTTTTCAAATAATTTATATAACATTGGGGCTAATTGTTCTTTAAATGTTTGGTAGAATTCACATGTGAATCCATCTGGCCCTGGGGATTTTTTCCTGGGGAGTTGATTAATAGCTTGTTCTATTTCTTTTTCTGAAATGGGACTATTTAAGCAATTTATCTCCTCCTCTGTTAATCTAGGGAGCCTATATTTTTGGAGGAAGTCATCCATTTCACTTAAGTTATCAAATTTATTGGCATAAAGTTGGGCAAAGTAACTCCTTATTATTTCTCTAATTTCCTCTTCATTGGTGGAAAGATCCCCCTTTTCATTTGTAAGACTATCAATTTGATTTTCCTCTTTCTTTTTTTTGATCAAATTTACCAAAGGTTTATCTATTTTATTGGCTTTTTCATAAAACCAACTCTTGGTTTTATTTATTAATTCAATAGTTTTTTTTACTTTCAATATTATTGATTTCTCCTTTTAATTTTTGTATTTCAAGTTTAATTTTTGGTTGGGGGTTAATAATTTGGTCTTTTTCTAGCCTTTTAAGTTGTAAGCCCAATTCGTTAATCTTCTCTTTCTCTATTTCCTTCAAATAAGCCTCTAAAGATATAAAATTTCCCCTTATTACTGCTTTAGCTTCATCCCAAAGATTTTGGTATGATGTCTCATCATTGCCATTATCTTGGGTGAAATTGTTAATTGTTTCTATAATTTGCTCTTTCACCCAGTCATTCTTTAAGATGAGATTATTCAGTTTCCAATTACTTTTTGGTCTATTTACATCTAACTTTTTACTGAATGTAGCTTTTATTGCATTGTGATCTGAGAAGAAGGCATTTATTATTTCTGCCTTCCTACATTTAATTTTGAGATCTTTATGTCCTAATATATGGTCTATTTTTGTATAGGATCCATGAACTGCTGAGAAGAAAGTATATTCCTTTCTATCTCCATTCAGTTTTCTCCAAAGGTCTATCATACCTAGTTTTTCTAATGTTCTATTTACTGTTTTAATTTCTTTCTTGTTTGTTTTGTGGTTTGATTTGTCTAAATCTGAGAGTGCAAGGTTGAGATCTCCCACTATTATAGTTTTACTGTCTATTTCTTCTTGCAGTTCTCTTAACTGTTCCTTTAGAAAGTTAGATGCTATACCACTTGGTGCATATATGTTTAGTATTGATATGGCTTCATTATTTATGCTACCTTTCAGCAGGATATAGTTTCCTTCCTTATCTTTTTTAAGGAGATCTACTTCTGCTTTTGCTTGATCTGAGATAAGGATAGCTACCCCTGCTTTTTTGGCTTTACCTGAAGCATAATAGGCTCTGTTCCAACCTTTTACCTTTACTCTGTATGTATCTCCCTGCTTTAAGTGTGTTTCCTGTAGACAACATATTGTAGGGTTCTGCTTTTTGATCCAATCTGCTATCCGTCTCCGTTTGATGGGATCGTTCATCCCATTTACATTTACAGTTAAAATTACTAATTCTGTATTTACTGCCATCGTATTATCCCCAGATTATGCTTTTTTCCCTTGACCCCCCTCATCCCCCTCCCCGATATTTAATTTACAGACCCCCCTTGTGACGCACAACCCTCCCTTTTTTTTAGTATCCCTCCCCCCTCCCTCCAAGTCCCTTGACTTATTCTCCTTTTCCTTTTCCCTTTTCCTCTCCCCCCTTTTAATGAGGTGAGAGAAAATTCTCTGAAAAACAAATATGTTAATTATTTACTCTTTGAGCCTCTCCTGATGAGAGTAAGATTCACACAATGATTCTCCCCCTCACTAAGTTCCCTCAGATATGTTGTATTTTCTATGCCTCTTCCTGGGATGTAGTTTCCCTCTTTTTGTCATTCCTTCCCCTTTTTCTGAACCGACCTCCTTCCCTTTACTACACCCCCCTTTTTTTCTTTTATATCAGTAAAATCAAATTATCCTTGAGTACTTTTTATATACCCACAACAGAGTTACAGTTCTCAAGGGTTCTGTGTACCTTTTTCTGTTTCTCTTCAGTCTTGTGGATGTAGATCAATTTTTTTGTTTAAGTCTGGTTTTTTTCTTAGAAACATATAGAATTCCTCTGTTTCATTGAATGACTATCTTCTTCCATGGAAAAAGATGCTAAACTTAGCTGGGTAGTTCATTCTTGGTTGCAGTCCTTGATCTTTTGCCTTACAGAATATCAGGTTCCAGGCCCTTCTATCTTTTAATGTGGAGGCAGCCAGATCTTGAGTGACCCTTATTGTGGCACCTTGGTATTGAAATTGTTTTTTTCTAACTGCTTGCAGGATTTTCTCCTTTGTGTGGTAATTCTGCAGCTTAGCCACTATATTCCGTGGTGTTCTTTTTTTAGGGTCTATTTCAGAAGGAGTTCTATGAATTCTTTCCACATCTACTTTCCCTTCTGTTTCTATTATCTCTGGACAGTTCTCTTTGATAATTTCCTGTAAAATAGAATCTAGGCTCTTTTTTTGGTCATAGTTTTCTGGAAGTCCAATAATCCGCAGATTATCTTTCCTAGATCTATTTTCCAGGTCTATAGATTTTCCCAGTAAGTATTTGACGTTGTTCTCCAGCTTCTCATTTTTTTTGTTTTGTTTGACTGATTCTTGGGTTCTCTGTGAATCATTCATTTCTATTTGTTCCATCCTGACTTTTAAGGAGTTATTTTCTTCTTTCACAGTTTTTAGTTCTTTTTGTAAATGCCCAATTTCGTTTTTAAATGAATTATTTTGCTCTATTGAATTTTTTTCCGTTTCCCTAATTTTTTTTTTGAGAATTTTTTTCTTTTTCCAATTCAGAAATTCTATTTTCTTGAGACTTTTTTATCTTTTCCAATTCAGAAATCCTACTTTCCTGTGATTTTTTAACCTTTTCTAATTCACAAATTTTGTTTCCCTGCATCTCCTGTGAATTCTTTATTTTTTCCAACTCCAATTTCAGGATGTTGTTATTCTCTATCATAGCTTCCCTTTCCTTTCCCCATTTTTCTTCATACTCTCTTAACTTGTTAATAGTTTCTTCTAGGAGAGAGTTATGTGATGGGGGGCAGGAATCGTTCCCCTTTAGGTTGTTATCTGCTGTCTCTCTGCTGTTAACTTCCTCAGGGTTGGATACCCGCTCTTTCTCTGTGTAGAAGGAATCTATAGTTTTTCTGGCTTTTTTGTTCATATTTAAAAAATCTTTTGGGGTCTGTCCCTGGGGTAGGAAATTCTTTATTTACTTCTTTACCAGCTTCCTCCCAGACCAGATGCATGCAGCGGCTCTTGTGCCTGAGCTAAGAGAGAGCTCTGGGAGAGAGTTCCTCACCCCCTCCCTGGAAGTGCCTCAGAGGTGACTAGCACTGCTGTGCCCTGAGGGCGCTGTGTTTTAGTGGCTTCCCTGAGGTTTTGATTGAACAGTAAAGACGGCACAAAGCCTAGCCTATGCGTCCCGGTGGGGCGTGGATGTCTGCAGCAGGTGACATGAGAAGCCCCTGATCTCAAACCGGAAGTGTCTGCCAGAAACCGTGGTCCCTACTTCAAAGGTTCCGCTTCTCTGGTACTTCCAGATCTGAGTTCCACTCCCTCCAGCTAAGCTAGGCAATGTGTGTTGCCTTGGGCCGTATCCACCCACTTGTCAATCTCTTAACTATTCTCAGGTGGTAACTGAGGCCACATCCCCTGGTGCTGAGATCTGCTGAGTCACCCTCAGGGTCCTGGAAAATCTAATCTATCTGAGTTTTTTAAGTATTTTAGCTTTCTCTTCTGAATTGCTATATTATAAGCAGAGAAGAGCTAACAGCCTGTGCCAGATTCCTTTATCTCAGTGGCTTCTCTGATCCCAGAGCCCTTCCCAGCTCGATCGGGGCAGTATGCTAGCACCCAGCTGTCTGTGCTGGCCTCTCTTCTTCCTCCCCTGGGAACTGACCTTTTCTGTTGAAACTCCAGATTCTCTTCAGCTGGTAAGTAGTGCTTCCAGTCCTTGTGGTATCTATCAGTCCAGGGCTATTTCTGAGGCTGATTTTTCTAATTGGTTGTGAGGGAGTGAGGACGTTCACAGAGTCGTGTGTTTCTTCTCCACCATCTTGGCTCCGCCGGGAATATAATTTTTAAAGAAATATCACCCAGGGCAGAAGTGCAGGGAATACTCTTGGGCCCTATTCTACTGCAGACCAACACAGAAGCTTTTATTTACTTTGTTCCTGACTTAGGTAAGTTGGTGATCTTTTCACTTCAACTCCATTCTTAACATACTTAACATATTAATGCCAGATTTAAAGAAATTATATGCCATAGTCTACTGAAGATCAGAACTTCTAAATTTAAGGTTAATGATATCTGTTGCTTCTCTAATAGCTAATATTATAGTCTTGACCATTACATACCAGTACTGTGCAAATCTAATCAAATTCAAGTTTCATACAAATTTATCTTAGACCTCACAGTCATTTTAGTTATTTCTGAAGCTAGCTGAGGAGAGAGGAAAAAAAAAAAAACCTGCCTAATTATCTAAGTTCTTTTTGAGGATATTATGATACCTAACTTATGACTTGTCTTCAAAAAAAAATATTACAGAGTAATGAGATAAGAGAATAGGTTAGACAAATCTAAAATTCTAATTCAAACTTTGTTCAAAAGTTAAATTTAATTAATGAGTTCTTTATACAAATATTCTGTATAGCTTATTTTTCTTTTAATTCCCTAAAATGTTTTCTACCTAACATCTTGTCTCTCTAACTTTTGGCAACAAAAGTATATTGTTTATGGTTGTAATCTTTCTAAAATAAATTCTGAATTCTAGATATCTTAACCTTTCATTAAAGACATATTAACATTATATCTTCTTGTTGTATAAAGGTCTATAGCACTCCAATCCTTCTAAGTGAGTCAAAGGAAAAAATAGAGATGCATAATAGCAATAAGCTTATTACAACATATTTTGAGGAATTGTCCTAACCAAAGAGAATGAGGTCAAAAGATAGGAACTTCTACCTCCTTCCTTCTTTATAGAATTGGAAATCCACAGTTATGGAACACTATTTACACTGTCAAACATGGTTTATATGGTGATTAATATTGCTGAACTGCCTTTGTTTCTATTTCATTGTATTAAAGGATAGTTGTCTGAATAAGAAAGGAAAGTGGTATATTGGGAATTGAAGGTAATACAAAATCAATAAAATAAAAATATATAAATATTATGTTTATCTACAACTTAATCTTACATAGGTTCCAAACTGTATACTATTATCCTTGAACAATGTGATAATTAGTTAGAGCCTTCCAATTATATACTTTTATGACCTTTATATCACTGAAAACAAACTTAATTAGACATTCATATTTAGTCCAAAGAAGTTTTGCTTGCAGTTCCTACAGTTCCAAACACTTGTAGGTCTTACAAATGATGGTAGTGCTGACTTCACTGAAAAACCCTCAGTCATAGAAATTTAATAAGGTTACTTAGAGATCATTTAGCTCAACTTCCTAATTTTACTATTGTGGAAACTTTGGACAAAGGAACAAATTAAATTACTAACTCAAGCTTATGTTGTTGGAAGAAATAGGACCAAGATAAATTCATAACTGTCCCCTTTCTAGATGCAAATGAATAATCATAAAGTAATCATTTAAGCCTCCCTAATTTTTTTGTTAGGGATTTTTAAGTTAGTCTAAATTTATTTACCTTCCAAGTAACACTCTAATCCTACTCTCTCTGCTGTTTTGTCTTTGTATTTATCTGTTTTTCTCTGTGTATCTCTGTCTTTTTTTTTTTTTTTTCATACCCATTATCAATTTATCAGGGATGCCTTTGTCCTGTCTCTCTTTTTTTTTTTTTTTTTTGAAGAGGTAGAATATATGGGTGGAATACCACTTATCATAACTGATTTAGTTGATAAATTTTAACTGCTCCCTGACCCCTTTTAAATTAATTCTTTGTTATGAGAGATGGCTTACTGGATAGTGGAGGGAATAAAGATTTTATTTATCCATCTATCTATCCAAACACACTCTTATATGTATGTGTATACATATATAAATTAAAATGATGAAAACATAAATATATATATATATATATATATATATATATATATACACACACACACATCTAACTTATAATGTGTATGTACATGTATGTGTGAGAGAGAGAAAGTGATAGAGACAGAGAGAGATAGACAAAAAGAGAGAGAGAAAAAGAGAAAGAAAGAGAGAGAGAGAGAGAGAGAGAGAGAGAGAGAGAGAGAGAGAGAGAGAGAGAGAGTGTAAGAGTACTAGGTACTAGGTATGTAAAGATGAAAATAGTATTTGATCCTAAGGAGATTAAACTCTTTGGGGAGAAAAACAATATTTATATGAAAGTAAATACAAAATAAATACAAAGTGAATGTAAAGATACAAGGAGAAGAGGCCCTAGAAGTTTAGCAGAGAAAGCCTTGTGTAGAAATTTATATTTTAGTTGTTCTTTGAAGGGAACTAAAAAATCTAAGGGACAATGATTAGTAAACAATATATTCCTACATGGAGGATGGGGGTGGAGGGAAGTTATACAAAACTTTAAGACAAGCAAGATGGGGTAATAGGAACTCATCTTCTATGGTATCTTTTAGCAAGATGCAGTTTCTTTCCCTCTCTCATTTAATTAGGTTTATATTTGGTTTTGCTTTTTCTGACATCCGGACTACCACTCTTGCTTTCTTTTTCTTTTTCTTTCTTTCTTTCTTTTTTTTTTTAACTTCAACTGAAGTGTTGAGGTATGAGAATTGAGGATTGAGAAATCCCCCAACAGCAATGGAGTTCCCTTTAGCTGGTTGCAGGCTTTGCAAAAGAATTCATGAACCCCAATGAATACAGGCTCAAGGTTTGTAGCAAGAATAAATTTATTCACACTAAGACAGCTTTCTTAGTGGGAAAAGTCCTCTTAGGATAATTTTGCTAAAATGGGTTTACACTGAGAAGAACCAACTTCTCATCAGGCTTTCCTGATTAGGAATTAGTAGGGATGGATCCACAAACCTTTGGTTTTATCAGATTTGTCCAAGCCAGGAGTTAGCCTGGAGCTTGGGAGCAGTTTGAGAGACTAATCTTCAATCCAATAGAGGGTGGTGAATAAACCCCAAACCAAGATTTCTAATTGAATGAGATTACTTAACTGGGATTTTCCCTTATGACTGGAAGGGTGGCCAAGAGGATTTGAGGCTCAGATTACCCTTCCCCCAAAGATTCCTTTCTGACCATTCCCCACCAAAGATTAAAAGGGACACAAAGTACATCAGAACTCTCCCAAAGATTAAAGGGGATACAGTTTACATAATACATTTTTCTGTTGCTCCTTATCTTTAATCTCTGTCTGCCTTCTTCAAAGATATTTCTCATAATCATCAACAAATTGCAAGATGTTTTTTGATCCACTCTGTGTTTGTTTTATGGGAGAGTTCATTCCATTCATATTCATGGTTATTATTACTTGTGCATTTCCCTCCATCCTATTCTTTCTCCTATATGTTCTTTTTCTCTTTTCATATTTTTCCTCTTCACACACATTTTGTTTTTAACACCTCCCCTGATCTGCCTCTCTTTTATCAGTCCTTACTGTCCCTCCTCTCACTTTACTTAATCTTCTTCCCTACTACTTCCCAGTTAGGTAAATTGATTGTGTATATTATTGACTCAATACATGATTATATTATTGACTCAATACAGATGAGAGTAAAGTTCAAGTGCTGCTCATCAACACCTCCTATCTTTTCCTCCAATGTAATAAGTCTTTCATGCCTCATATAAAATAATTTATACTATTCTACCTTTCCCTTACTTCTGCACTCAGGATATTTCTCTTACTAATTTTTTTTTTTTGCCATTCCCTATAATTCACTTTACATCCATACTCTCTCTATATATTCCTTCTAGCTATACTATTATTGATACAATTGTTAAGAATCAAAAATCTCATTTTCCCATGTAGAGATGTAAACATTTTTGTGCTATTGAATTTTTTTTTTTTGTTTTCTTTCCTTTTTCTATTTGTTTATGCTTCTCTCATGTCTTGATATTGAAGGTCAAAAATTTTATTTAGTTCTGGTCTTCTTATGAAAGCTTGAAATCTTTCTATTTCATTGAATGACCATTTTCCCCCTTGAAGTATTATGTTTAATTTTATGGGGTAGGTGATTCTTTATTATAGTCCTAGCTCCTTTACCTTCTGGAATATTTTGTTCCTTGACACCTGATCCTTTAATGTTGCAGCTGCCAAGTCCTATGTAATCTTGATTGTGTTCTCATGTAAGAATGAATGAGAAAAGTGCAAGGAACAGTATAGCCAAGGAACAGTATCTGTGAGAAAAAGTTGACAGCAAAGTGGGAAAACAAAATTCATAGGATGGGTCAGATAAGTTCATGGAGACCTGGATCTTAAAGAAATGAAAAGAGTTGAAATGATAGAGATGAGGGAAGATTAGCAGAACACAAAAAACACAAATAAGAAGAGACACAGAGAGAGAGAAGAAGAGGAAGAACTTGAAGCACAAAGACAAAAGATGAAACATAGAGAATTTACTTGAAATATAGAAGACCCAAAAAAGTGTAGTAAAGAATAAATGTGAATAATTAGGTTAGAGCAAATTGTGGAGAAACTTGAATGAAAAGCTAATGAGTTTAAATTTATTTCAGTAGGCAGTAGAGATTTTCAAATATTTGAGAGCAATCAATAAAAAAATCAAGCATAACATCATTTACCAATCAAAAATAAAATTATTTTAAAAATCATCAGTTAATTATGGCTATGTTATGTTAAGAACAGTAAAGGTTTTGCTCTGGTTACATATAAGGAAATTGGGAGAAACAGACACTAGCTTTTGAGGGTACTTCAGGAGATGGCACTTTAACTTAGTGGTAAAGGGAATAATAATTCTGAATCAGAGGTGAGGGAGTACATTAGTAAGGCAAGAGTAAGCTATGCAGATTTTCTTATTGGGGAAAAATAATATCATAAAATCACTTTCTTGCTATTAATATTCAACTGGAAAGCTAAATGGTACAGGCAATAATAAATACGCTTGACCAGGAAGCAAGAACACCTGAATTCAAAGCCTGCTTTGTACATAATATATAATACAATAATAATATTGAAAATAATAGCTGCATGACCCCAAGCAAGCCACTTATTTGCTGTCTGTTTCCTTTTCCTCATGTATAAAATATATATAATAAAGTCACCTACATCTAAGTGAGTATAATATAAAATAATATTTTTAAAGTATTATATAAATACAGGCTATTATTCTCATTATTATAACTAATAATGATGAAAATGATAATTTTGCTATGTGTGCACAAAATTTATTTTACTTAATTTCTAAGGAAATTCACTTTAAAATGATACACATTTTAAAGCTAGAAGGATTCTCTGTAGGGAAGGCATAACTAGTTGGTGAGGTCAGGGAAGATTTCATGAAGAAGATAGTGTCTAAGTCACATTTTAAAGGAAAAGAGACTGTCTATGAAGCAGAGGTAAAAAGGAAATTATTTCAGGCATAAGGGGAAATCAATGCAAACATAACAGTGCTTTAGGGCAAAAACTTTATATGCAAAAAATCAAAATAACGCCTGACATTCATAGGGATGACATATGAAATGAGAAAAGGAAAATGAGGCAAGCATTATTCAGGACTAAATATTACCATATTCTACTTCACATGTACACTCACACACACAGAGATACACATACATATACTCACACACAAAATCTTGAGTGTTTCTCTAGTATCTATATTTCTGCAGAAACAAATGACCCTCTAATTGAATGGCTCTCCTACTCCATGCACTTGGATTAGCATTAAGCTGCTCTTGAATCAGAAAGCACTGCTTTATTTACATAACTTTATTCTGTGTTTGATGAGGATTAAATGAAGAGGAGTAAACTGAGGTCTAAACCGAGATGGGTCAGTTCCTTTTCTCTCTCTCCTTCCTTCCCCAAAGTAACCAAGGGCTTGTTCATAGCAAAGTAATTTGCTACTTAATGCTGTATGGAAACATAGTCTTTATTGATTAGAATGGAAACACCGGGTGGTACAAGGCCAATTTTGCAAAGAGTAGATTTTTGAGTTCTCTCTTTTATACAAGAGCACAATCATTCAGATGCAGTGATGTAAGGAGGTTCCTGAGAGTGATGTAAATAAGATAAGGATTCTCTTGTTATCTTTTGGGGACAGACAGAAGTCTCTTCCCAAAAAGGAATTTCCTGATGCCATTTGATCTATCTGAGCAGATTAGAATGGGAGCTGTAAAACCCTGGCCAGCTCAGATAGCCAAAACTAGTTTGACCAGATCTTGTATCAAAGGTCCAAGTCCCAAAGGAAGTTGGAGATCAAACAAGGAATATCAAGGGGCTACCGCCCTCAACATATTCAGTCTTCCAACACTGACCTTATCTTTCAACATATTAGGACTAAACATTTTACTATTGCCTCATATTTTGTTACCATCTAACTTAGAAAGTTTGTTGCCCGTGGTGAGAAGCATATCCTTTCTGTTTTCTGTTTTATGAATTGTCAGCCAAGTTTTATGGAATCATATAAGCCATAAATAATAAGAATAGTTTAAGTTGACTATTCAGTTCCATATGGTAAAAAGAAAAATATATTTACCTCTGTTTTTTTTTCTTGTAATGTATATTGTTTATCACTAGAGATCTTGTTATATTTTATTGATCATTTGAACATGTTAAAAATTAATTAGCTACAAGTGTTTTAGTATTAAAAATGAATTAGGAATAGAAAAAACAAATAATAAACATTATTATGAAGCATATTAATTTAATAATCAACAAAATACATATTTTTCTGAATAAATATTTGCAAAATTACTTTCTCCTCCATTTTAATCTTCTTTCATTTCTTTTTTCTTCTTCATTTCCTATACCTTTTAATTTAGGATAGTATCATAATCATTCTACTATGGAGTTTCAGACTTTTCTGAAGCTGTTCAGTTGTTGCAGCTGTGTCATGATTTCATTTGGGGATTTTCTTGACAGGTACTGGAATGGTTTGCTATTTCCTTCAGATCATTTTACAGATGAGGAAACCAAGGCACACAGGGTTAAGTGACTTGCCCAAGGTCACAGACTTAGTAAATGTCTGAGATCAGATTTGAATTCAGGAAGATATTTGGTCAGGTCTAGTACTCTATCTACTGTGACACCTAGTTCCTCATACTTGTATTGTGTTTTGCATCTTTTTTTTTTAATCTCCTAGTTTGGGTATTGGTTTCTAATATGTTATTTACACATAAGTTCTTCATTATCTTTTTCATGGAATTGACCTACTAAGTAACAGGATTTAAAGATGGTGCATTACATGTAGCAGTGGTAGGATAATTTAATTGTGCAGAGTTTTAAATGAGTGGTTGACAATCACACCAAACCACTGCCCCTCAATGTAGTCTTTGCTTCATTTCACTTTCATGCTTTATTATCAATAAATATTTTTTCATTTGTTTATTCTTGATTTCTCTTGCTTTTACTCTTTAAATAATTATCATAAAAATTTTCCATTCAGTTTGCTAAGCAACCTTAGCCAACTTTCATAGAACAGTAAGTTTTACAAAGCATTTTACATATATTATTTCACTTAAGTCATCCAAGAATTTGTGAGATAGTGCTAAAACATTATTGTTTTTTTATATAGATATTGAAATTGAAGCTCATAGAGTTTCAGTGACATGCTCATGGCCATTTATCAAACTTAATACTTGTAAGGAATGAATATCAGAAGATATAAATCCTTGTCTTTCTGACTCCAGTTCCAGAGCTCTAGCCACACACTAGCCAGACGTATTATTTTTTACTTTTTCAAATTGAAGCAAATCCTTTTTTTTTTTTTTTTTTTTTTTTTTTTTTCTTTCAGGGACATGGCTAAGAATAATAAATTAATATGAATGAAAATGTGTATATAACTAAATTTAATATAAATGGTACAGGGAAAATTCATTTTGGGGGTCTAGTGATTTTATGAATTATTTTAAGGATTATTGGAAAAATAAAAGTTATACTTAATATAGTTTATATTTTACTGACTACCTTCTGAATTTTCCTCAATTCTAAAAATTTTGTGTTATAGATATTTGTATTCTAAGATAGAAATATGGTTTATTGAAGGCTTTACTCTGTGAAATGTCAGACCTACTTATTTTTTCTTCAATATTATACTGGTGATGTCTCTCTGGGTCAGTTCTCACCTTTTTGTCTGATCAGTTTGATGAAAGCTTATTGAATCATGTGATTCAGCCTGAAATATGATCTTCCTTTCATTTTCCTTAGACAAACAAACAAAAAAAGGCAAACCCAAATGTTAGGATTACTAAGTGAGAACTGAGGTTTTCTGGACAATTACAAGGTGAGAACTCAGGTTGACTTGATAGAGGGGGCAAGCTCATTGGCTGGGGTGGTTCTTCCCAGAAGCCCTTGCATTATCCCACGCCCATTCTCTGGGAGAATAAAAGAGAGGACTCTCAGAGAAAGAAGAAGACTCTCTGCATTACATCAGGCCTGACGGGGCTCTCTGCAGGAAGGGAAGTCACTTCTAAGGACAAGAGTTAACAGCAACTGCCTGGAGACAACGGTTCACTACAGGAAGAAGAATCTGTCTGAAAGATTTGAGTAGACACAGCAGATCTCTTCCCAGAGAGCGATCTGGCAGCTTCTGGAGACGGCAGCTCGTTACACCCAAACCTCTTGAAACCTATTCAGCTGACATCTTTAACTCAAATAAATAAAACACAGAAATCAATTGTCATCAGTGATTTTAGCAAAAAAAACATAGTATGGGATTAATTTTCATGAATATTCTTTTGGAAACTCAGGTTAATATTTTAAAATGTAGGCAGCACCATAAACTTTACCAGGGATTAATTAACCTAATGTGAATAACAATTATAAAATGAATAATGTTTGAGGTTGCTAATGTCATAGTAAAGAGAGTTTGAAATCAAGATATGAATAATTTCTACCTCAGAATTTTTCAACTATGTGAGCCTGGACAAATCACTTAATCTCTGCAAGATTAATTTTCCTTGTTTGTAAAATGGCAGAAATAATTGCACATATCTGAGTGTTAATGTAAGAATCAAAAGAGGTAAGGTATATAAGCTAGCTAGATACTAATTATTATTATGTAGAGTCTTTGTGTAGTGTAGCTTTCCTCAAATCAGAAAGGGTTATAAAAGCTAATTGATCATTTTCAGTTCCCTATCTTGGCACATGCAATATAATATGTTATAAATGCTTGAATATTCACAGACACCATTATCTAAGCTCTTCAACACAAGCCCAAGCTTGAAGATATGGGAAGTATTTAAATAGAAATTTTCAGGAACATGGATGAAATTATGCATAAATCTACCCATAGTCTGTTAAGTTCTGTTTCTCTAGAATATGATCCTTCTCTTGGGGGCAGGTTTCTTGTGGGGCTTCTCGAACCAGCCTTAGTTTCAGTCTAGTTCAACAATCCCAAAATGTAGTCAGGAGTTAAAGTCCTTTACTGTCTCTTTCCAAATCTTCTCTCCAGCTTCCTCTGAATTCAAATCTTCCAGCCAGCAAAAAGGTAGCGGTGAATGAATCAGACTCTGCTCCAAGAGTGTGGGATTGTGGATTTCCCAGAATTCAATCCTAGTTGTGAATCTCCTGGAAGTCCATGAGCAGGCTTTTCCTTTAGACTTGTGAATCTGCTGGACTTGCGAATACACTGAATCCAGGCTCTCTGAATCTCCTCAAGCTTCCCTGAAATTCTCCCTGGAAGCCTTCTCCTTGACCCAATCCAGACTCTTTCCAGACTGACTTCCCCACTCAATGTTAGCTTGTGGGTACTCCATAGGCTTGTGGGAACTCCTTAAAGAACCAATGAGGGAACTCCTTTAAAGGCTTAACTACTTTAAAGATTTGAACTCCTTTAAAGGTGTGAACTCTTAACTAGAGAATTGTTAAGTACAAGACAACCAATTTAGCACCTAGTAATAATCCTAACTTCAGTCAATCACTTAGGAAATAGCTTTCTATAAAACACTCTCTCAAGAATGTGCCCTCTTCCTGAGGAATCTGAAGATCTCATCACTATTGGCCAAGTACTGGGCTCTTTGTGAAATAAGACATTATGCTATCAAAAGTCAACTGAACTTTTGATTTGTAAACTTTACAGTGTCTAGCATATGAAATTGGTCAGGACTTCAAAAGTTGCTCCAGCGTGCAACAAGTTGGGGCTTTGAAGGAGGCAAGGGAATCCTATCTTTTTAGTTTATTTGAGGATTATAACTTTCATGCCAATTATGTCACAATCATTAAATGATAGCCAATTAGAATTCTAAATATATGGAGAATGTATTTAAACTCAACAATGTTAGGAAATAGTCTTCATTCTCAAAGCAGAAAGAAGAAAAATATTTTCTTCCTGTTATTGTTAATTTTGAATATTACATATACCTAAATACATTATTGTGATTGGAAAAATGATATAATCAGATATAATAATTGTTTTTCCCTCCATTTTCATTTGTGAGAGAATTTTGAATATATAAAACTAGAAAGACCGGAATGGGTTAGATTTCAAATGGCTTCACATACAAGCAATACAACTTAATATATATTTCCGGATATAATAGAAAACCAAACATGTTTATTGAGTAGGGGAGTAAATTGGTCACAATTGTGTACATGAGAAACTCTTTGGCAAATGAATAGAGAATGCAATGGTATGAGTAGAGAAGAGAGAAATTGACTAATGAGATTATTTTAATAGTTCTGACATGAGGAGATAAGTGCCTGAAGGAAGATCATGAATAAGAATGGAGAAGTGTCAAAGTCACAGGGACTTCATGTAATCTGAAATTCTCCCAAGTGTAGTAATCAGAATGTAATGCAATCAACAAAAAAATTAAAGTGAATTTAAGATAGGAATAATATTAATTTTTATTGTTCTAAATCAATGTGTTGACCACTAGGCAGATTTTTATTTGAATTTGACAATTGTAGATAGCTGTCTAAGAATAAGTGTTAGGGCTAAGTTGTTGTGTATCAGTAAGTAGAAGGAATTCCCCACACAAGTGAAATCACCAAACCATATTTATCTATACTAAATAATAATAGATAACACATGTAAAATGCTTTTATTCCCACCATATTATTTGATCCTTAAAAAAAATCCAGTAAAACTAATCCTGACTGCATCACTCCCAGTTTAAAAATAAGGAATCTGAGATTCTAATTAAATTACTTAGAAAAAGTCACAAACAAGAAACAAGAGGTACAATTCAATTGTGTTTTCTGATGATAACCCCCCTTTATTATGCTCTATTGATACCATGCCACTAGTATATTTAAATAAAGTATGTGTCTTAAAAATAGTCTTGAATATATCATTCACTGCATTGTTGTTGTTGTGTGTCCTTCATTCTCCAAGAGGGCCATGACATCAGGAAGGTGATGAGCACACTGTGCAAATGAATTGCATTTAAATGAGGGAGAGCTGGGAAAGGTCACCTGCCTCACTTTACCCTACAAAACCATCTGGGTCCAGAAGCAAGATAAAGATCAAGAGGACTGGAGATGGCCCTGGATGAAATGGGAAACTTTGTTCTTTTTAAGCTGAGGTTTTCAACAGGTCTCTGAAGCCTAATCCATTCAATAATTAAGGCCAATAATCTCCTCCTTCACCCAGTCCAAAAATTTAACTAAATGAATGAATGAATGTTTGAATTAAAGAATGAATTTGGTACCGGAAGACCCTCAGGGCTTCTGGCTAAAGCAGAAATAACTGCTATTTACATTCAATTTGAGTTGATCAGGCCTCAAACAATGACCTAATGGGGCTTGGTCTAGGATTTATTGGTTGTCAATTAGAACAAGATTGGTTTTGGTTTAAGGTCTGATCCTTAAAAGAAATCTGTTAAAATATATTTGTGATAGAGGGTAGACCTGATTTGGTCTTGAGGAAGTAATATCCTTCTACCAATGTGAGTTGGCAGCTTCCCTGTACTTTACAGTTTTAAGGTTTCCTAGACTACTGTGAGGTTAAAGATAGGTTTGTGTAAAGGCAGGGAGGTGGTTGATGGAATGTTGTATTTGGGAAACAACAAGGCCTGTTTGGTTAGAGTTATACAGCATAGACTAAATGAGGTTTCATTAACCTGAAAAGGAAAGATAGAAACAAATGTATTGACTTTAAATCTTAAGCAGAGGAGTTTGAATTTTATAAAGATAATGGAAGTTATTGAATCTTCTTGAGAATGGAAATGACATAATTAGAACTGTGTTTTAAGAATGTTAATTTGGTAATTTTATAGAGGAAGGAATGAAGAAAGAAAAGACTGCTTATAGAGACTAATAATAAGGGTATTGCAATAGTCTAAACAAGAATTGATGATGGCCTAGGCATGCAATAATTGTCGTGAAGACAGAGAGAAGGAGATGGAAAAGAGAGATGTAGAGAAGATGAAATTAGAAAAAAAAATGGTCATTTATTAGACATGGAATGAGTGACTATTAAGAGTTGAAGATAATGGATTGGTTTCAAAGTTGAGTAATTGGGGTTACTGTGGTAAATTATAATGATAAAGATAATGATAATGAGTTCTACTCATGCATTGTTGTTGGAGTTGTGAAGCAATCCAGCTATTCTGAAGAGGATTTCGAAACTCTTCCAAAAAGACAATCAAACTGTCCATATTCTTTGATTCTGTAATACCACTACTATGTCTACATCCCAAAGAGATAATTTAAAAAGGAAATGAATTAAATATATGAAAATATTTGTAGAAGCTTTTTCTGAGGTGGCAAAGAATTGGAAATTAATGGGATGCCCATCAATTAGGTAATGACTGAACAAATATGAATGTGCTATTGTGCTATAAGAAATGAGGAGAAGGCATATTTCAGAAAAAAAAAAAAACTGGGAATATTTATATGAATTGATGCTGAGTGAAGTGAGCAGAACCAGGAGAACATTGTATATATTAAGAGCAACATAGTGCAATAAATAGGTATACTACTTAACTTTTCTCAGCAATGTTGTGATCCAAGACAATTCCAAAAAACATATGATGGAAAATGCTATTCACATACAGAGAAAAAAGTATGGGGTTTGAATGTAGATCAAAGCATACTGTTTTCACTTTCTTGATATTTTTAGTGTTTTGTTTTCCTTTTGGTCTGCTTCCTTTGGTTTGCTAGTTAAGAAACAAAAATGATAATAAGTTCTATTTTGGACATTTTGAGTTTGAGAATACTCCCTAGACCCTTGTTGCTCTAGAAGGATCATCCTGTGATTCAGGTCAAAATGTCTAGTAGGAAAACAAATGCATTGACAAGACACTTTTAAGCAATGGAGAATATCTCTAAAATAACTTCAGTCCATCTTTTCCCTTTAATTTTCATTCTTGCCTAAAGGGAAGCAGGAGTTTTGGGCCAGTAAATAGTCAGTTACTACCTCTCCTTAGAAAAAGGGATCCAAGCTAAAATTAACCTCTTAAATGCTGTTGTTGTTCAGTCCTTTTTTTTTTTTTTTTTTTTTTTTTTTCAGTTATTTTTGAGTCTTTATGACCCTATCTGGAGTTTTCTTGGCAAAGATATTAGAGTGATTTGTCATTTCCTTTGCCAGCTCATTTTACAGATGAGGAAACTGATGCAAACAGGATTAAATTAATTGTTTAGGGTCACAGTTAATAAGTGTCTGACACCAGATTTGAATTCAGGAAGATAATTCTTCCTGGATTCACACTTGACATTCTATTTGCTGAGCCATATAGCTGCCCAAAATATTATTAGCAATATTTTAGGTTATTTTTTTTATTTTTAGGGGAAATATTTTAGGTTAAATTTGTATTTCTAATTATTATCACTTAATGGGAAAGGAATGTCTTGAAGCTCTCTATCCAAGACTTGACTGCCTTCCCACCAAAGACCAGTTTCAAAATGAATACATATAACAAATAAACACACATATATCTATCTCTATATCCATATCCATATCTATATATATTGAGAGGAAAGAGAGAGACAGAGACAGAAGAAAAGAGACACACACAGACACAGAGAGAGATGTCAGATAATATAAATAAATTATGAGTGCTCTCTTTGAGAGTGAAATATTTTAGTTCAACCAAGAGAGAAAAATATCTGGAACTCATTCAGAAAAGAAATTGACTAAAGTTACTAGTGTAGCAAGTTGACTATAGGGGAATAATCAAGGTACTATCTACTTTATATTCCAATTTCTTCCTAGTGTGTTTCTCTCTATTAGGATACCTGAGGAAAATTTCTAACTGTGTATTACAGAACTTTTCTTAAATCTGAAAAACAGTTGTTCAGAATCTCTGTTTCCCCAAGTTCTCCCCAACACCATCATTTGCACAGATACAGAGCACTGGATAATCAATCTCCACCAATGAGGATAATTCCATGCAAGTTAATATTATATAAAATTCTTTGTAATTATTAAACTACTATATAAAGGTTACATATTATAATTGTAATAATTATTTATGCTTTGTTTGCTTTTTAATTGAGGAAAAAAATACCTTGAACTTCACTTTTAAGATCATATATATATATATATATATATACATATATATATATATATATATATCTTTACATATACATTTTATTTATTTACTTTTTTGCTGAGGCAAATTGGATTAAATGACTTGCCTAGGGTCAAACAAGTAGTGTTAAGTAAGGCATAGGCTTGAATTAAAACTACAGGGGATTCTAAGAAGAAAGAGGATGATGAATGTAATAGATGATAGTTCAAGACTAATTGATATGAGTGTTAAGGCAGCTGAGCCAATTAGGTGAATCAGGAGGTGACCAGAGGTGATATTAGCTGTTAGCTGTACTGCTATGGCAAGTGGTTGAATAAGCAGGCTAATTGAAACAATTGGTCTGAGACCAGATTTGAATTTAGGTCCTCCTGACTTTAGGGCTGGTGCTCTCTCCACTGTGCCACCTAGCTGCCCCTTAAGATATATTATTTATCTTTTTGATTAAGTATTTCAAGTTATGTGACACTCTGTCTCTAGCTCCATGTATTGATATTTAGGGCTATAGTTCTAGGAAGATAGATTGTACAGTGGATAGAGTGCAACGTCTGAAAGCAAGAAGACATCCTCATAAGTTCAAAACTTGTCTCATATATTTGCTAACAATGTGACCTTGAACAAGTCACTTAATCCTATTTTCTTCAGTTTCCTCATTTGTAAAATGAGCTGGTGGATGTAATAGCAAACCACTTCAGTATCTTTGCAGAAAAGCAAACAAAGAAGCAGAAAACCTAATTGAGTTCATGGAGAGTCAGATACAAATGAAATGATGGATCAACAATAGCAAAGCAGTAACTGTAATTACAAAAGTAGACTAAAGAAATTCTAATGGGAATACTATCTATCTTTATCCTTAGACTGATTATATCATATGTTTACTACAATGACTTGGAATTTTGATGCCAATTTAAGTTCCAAAAAATATGTATTCATATTCAGATATTATACATTTCTGGTCAAGATCAGATTATTTCATTTACATTTCTCTTTCCATGTATTTACTTTTTTATTTCAGTACTTATCTTTGCTAAGTTCTAGAATTATTTTTCATAGAATTCCTATGAGATGTGTTTAGGAAGATGCATTTTTATTATGCAGCTAGAAAAATGATTTTTATTTAGATATTAATGGTAAATGGATAAAGTCTTAAAATAGCTAATACCACCAATACAAAGAATGAAGCATCTAAAGGTAAACACAGACAAAATTTTAAAATTAATAAAACTTAAATTCTGCACCAGCAGCTTTTATGCTTTTTTACATTTCCATTCTTGGGAAAGACATATTCCACTCTCTTAACTTTCTCTCAATCTTTCCCTTACAAAAAGTTACAAAAGCTTCTGAAACTCTCTAATTGTTATATTGTAAATAAGCAGACCCCAATGGTAGCTACTACTGGTTTATTGACAAAATCTAGAGTTCCTTAAAGATCAGTGCTTGATTCTGCAATATAGTATTAAAATTTTTTGTCACAATAACTTGGAACAAGGCATAAATAATATGCCTACCATATTCTCTCATGAAACGAAGCTGAGAGGGATAGCTACATATCATTTGACAGACCAAGAATTCAATGAGATTTTATAGGCAAGAACAATGAGACAACTTTTATAAAGTAAAATTTACTGAATCAATTAGCAAGCATTTATTAATTAATATTGCTAAGCCCTGTTTAATGATGATAAATATGAAGTTTTAGCTTGGGTTAAAAATGTGCATAAGTACAAAATGAGAAGGCAGCTAGATAATTCAGTGGATAGAATGATGTGTCTAGAGTCATGTTCTTGAGATAAAATCCAACCTTAGCCACTTGCTAACTGTGTAATCCTGGGAAGTCACTTAACCCAGTTTCCTCATCTATTAAATGAGCTGGAGAAGGAAATGGCAAACCACTCCAGTATATTTGCCAAGAAAAATCCAAATGGGGTCACTAAGAGTTGGATGTGTTTGAACAACAAGCTATTATAAAGTAAGGGAAGTATGACAAGAAAGTGATTTATCCAAAAATGATTTGTGTTTATAGGGGTGTGAAGTTAGTGGATCTATCTTGCCTTCCTTCATGTTATATTACTTTATGCACTCTCCATTTCAATTAAAATGTCCTGTTCATTGCTCCTTATGTAATGCATGGCATTTTCTGTTTTTGAATACACAGTGCCCTGTATTTGTCATTTACTCACTCCCTTCTCAATTCTACTTTGTTGAATCCCTAACTATTCAGTTCACAGGTCAAGTATCACTTCCTATACTAGGCCTTTAACAATTCCCACTTGTCTTTTATTTTTGAGCTTATACATGGAGAATATTACAGAAAGAATAGAGCCTGGGCTCTGGAGTCTGAGCCCTAAATTCAAATCTAACATTTCCTCGTGACTACTTATATGATTTTTAAGTTAAGCCACTTAATCAGTTTCTTTATCTATAAAATGAAAGGATTGGAGGAAATCACATCTATGGTCTCTTTTAGCATTACAGCTCTGATCATAAATTAATTGTAACTACAACCTCATCCAACCAGAAATAAAGATCCAACTGAGCAAAGATTATTTCATTTTGATCTTTGTCTTTCCAGGGCTTACTAGAGTGTCTTACACATACTGTTGCAATCTCATAAAGGTTTTAAATTGAATTGAATTAATATGTTATATCTCCCTGTAGTACTTTCATTTTAAAAGTCAACTGAAAGGTACTTCTGAATATGCCATCTTAATCCTTAGCCATTTGATATAGTAGGTTATTTAGAGTGAATGGAACCTTCTCAGAACTTCTGGAATCACAGAACTGACATGGTGTCCTATTCTATCTTTTTTTTAAAGCTTAAAGACAAATAAGATTAGTTTTCTATGAGCTATTTGTTAGGTGTGAAGCCTACACTTTGTCCATAATAAAACCTTAATAAATGTTTAAATCACAGGTTTGTTGTTAGGAAAATAGTTGTGGATCCTCAAGAAATGTATAAATGACTAAGTTATAATTTACATTATTTCAATATTTTCTAAAACTTATTCAGCAAATTTATTAAGCATGTTAAATGAAAGTAATGTATTAAAAATTTCAGATTCAGACATAAAAGAAAACAGCAACAGCTTTTACCCTGTATAAGATTAAATTGGACTCAAAACTGAATCATTGGAGGAATATTTCATATTCTTTTTTTGAGGGATGATGTTGGGGAGAATGTTCCTCAATGTGAGAGGGTATGAATGTATATTTAAGCAACAAAGGATTCTTCCAGTGTAAAAGTTCCTTCAACAATTGAAGATCAGCAATTCATTCATATGTTATTAAAGCCTTAGATAATTCTCTGATGCAGTAAGGGGTAAAGTCACTTGCCCAGACTCACACACCTAGTACCTATCATGGTAGAAAGTAAACTCAAGTCTTTTAAAGTAGACCAACTTTCTATCATCTTACATAAGTTTTCTCAAATATAATATATAAAATACTTTTTTTTTCTAGAGAAGTAAATGGTCATATAAAGTGACATTTTTAGATTCTGTGAATTTCTTTCCTTTTTTTGAAATAGCCCTTTTTTTGTTTGAAAATAATATGCAAAAATAGTTACCACTACATATTAGGATTTCTTACAAGGTGCTAGGTCAGTTATCTAATTTAGCATGGTACTTCACAGTTCTCTAGTTCACTAATGTATTTAGTACTTATTAGAGTTCTATAAGATTCACACCTTTAAGCCAGCATATATAAACTAGGAGCCTCAACCAGAATGCACTTCGGGAGATTCACAAGCCAGAATTCAGTCAAGATGATTCACAAACCAGAGATGGCAGTCGGGTAGAAAGAAAGAAGACAGAGAAGTAGTGGCAGGCTGTCCTGTGGAGAACACTGAAACCAAGATCCTGAAGGCCTCCGGAAAACTAACCAAGCCCCAAGTGAAGGAGATAAGATTTTGGAAGAGACAATAAAGGATTTGGACTTTAACTCCTGGATGCATTTGGGGTGATTACACTGACTGAAACTAAGGCTGCCTCCAGAAGCCCCCAAGAAACCTGCTCCCAGAGAAGATTACATTTTAGAGAAGAGCATTACAAATACAGAACATTACAACTACATACCCCCAAAAAACTCTGTATTCCCAATCGTTCTCCTTTTCCTTTGCTACCTCCATTATCAGACAGAAAACAATCTAACAATGTCAAATTTGTGCAATTTCTGTAAACAACAAATCAGATCAAAGTGGGAAAAAAAGGAAAGAAAAAAAAAGGAAACAACAAAAAAGGTGAAAATATTATGCTACTATTTATGCACATCTGTTATTATTATGCACATCCAGTCCCAACACTCTTCTTCCTGGATGCAGATGGCTTTCTCCACCACAAGTTCACACTGAAATTGACCTGAATCACCTCATGGTCAAAAAAAAAAAAAAAAAAAAGCCAAGTTCATCAAAGGTATCAAAGGTGATCATTACATAATCTTGTTGTTGAGGAATATAATGTTCTCTTGCTTCTACTCATTTCATATAGCATCAGTTCATGTAAATCTCTATAGACTTTCCTAAAATCCATCCTTCTGTTTGTTTCTTATAATATTCCATAACATTCATAAACCATAACTTATTCAGGCATTCACCAATTAATGGGCATTCATTCAATTTCCAGTTCCTTGCTACTACAAAAAGGGCAGTCACAAACATTTTTGCATGTGTGGGTCCTTTTCCCTTTTTTTATGATATCTTTGTTATGGAGATCCAGTAGAGACACTTCTGGATCAAAATTTATGCACAAGTTAAGACCCTTTGGGCATAGTGCCAAAGTGCTGTCCAAAATGGTTGGATCAGTTCATAATTCCATCAACAATTTATCAGTGTCCCAGTTTTCTCACATCCCCTCCAACATTCATCATTATCTTTTCCTGTCATCTTAGACAATCGGAGAGGTGTGTAGTAGTACTTCAGTGTTGTTTTAATCTTCGTTTCTCTGATTAATAGTGATTTAGAGCATCTTTTCATATATATAGAAATGGGTTAATTTCTTCGCCTGAAAATTGTATTTATATCTGACCATTTATCAATTGGAGAATGTCTTATATTCTTATAAATTGGTGTCAGTTCTCTCTATATTTTATAAGTGAGATCTTTGTCAGAACCCCTGGATGTACATGTAACCCCCTCCCCTCACTTTTCTGCTTCCCTTCTAATCTTGGCTTCATTGGTTTGGTTTGCACAAATAATAATAATAATAATAATAATAATAATAGTAATAATAATGTAATATAATCAAAAATATCAATTTTGCATTTCATAATATTCTTTAGTTCTTTGGTCATA
Source organism: Sminthopsis crassicaudata (assembly GCF_048593235.1). Lineage (NCBI taxonomy): Eukaryota > Metazoa > Chordata > Mammalia > Dasyuromorphia > Dasyuridae > Sminthopsis > Sminthopsis crassicaudata. The sequence goes on along the minus strand of NC_133620.1, from coordinate 204,426,144 downwards.
CATTTCTTCCTTCTCTATAGATCTGAGATGTAAACTATTCCTTGTTGTTCTAATTTGCTTATAAAATCACCCTTTATGTCAAAATCATGAATTCATTTCAGCCTTTTCTTGACATAGGGTACTAGGTGTTGGTCAGTGCCCAGTTTCTGCCATACTATTTTCTGATTTTCCTAGTAATTTTTGTCATAGTGAGTTCTTATCTCAGAAACTTGGGTCTCTGTTTTTATCAAACACTAGATTATTATAGTCATTGAACCTAACCTATTCCACTGATCAACTATTTTTTTTTTCTCAGCTAGTACCAAATGCATTTGATGACTGCTGCTTTATAATATAGTTTTAGGTCTTGTGCAGCGAGGCCACCCTCATTTGCATTTTTTCATTATTTTTCTTGAAATTCTTGATCATTTGTTCTAGCAAACATATTTCATATTATTTTTTCCAGGTTGGTATGACATTGAATAAGTAGATTAAATTTAGATAGAATTCTCATTTTTTAAATATTAGCTTGGCTTACTCACAAACATTTAATATTTCTCCAATGTTTTAGATCTGACTTTATTTATGAAGAAAGTGTTTTGTAATTTTGTTCATACAGTTCCTGATTTTGTCTTGGAAGGGAGACTACACATTTTTCTATTATCTACTTATTTTAAATTGAATTTTTCTTTGTATCTTTTGCTGTTGGACTTTGATGATCCCATATAAGAATGCCAATGATCTGTCTGTATTTTCTTTGTATCCTGCAATGCTGAAGTTCTTAATTGTTTCTAGAAGTTTTTTGGTTGATGTTCTAGGATTTTCTAAGTATTAAAATTTATTTGCAGAGTGATAATTTTGTTTCTTCATTAGCTGTTCTAATTCTTTTTTTTTTTTTTTTTAATCTATTTGCTAAAGATGACATTTCTGTTGGGAGAGAAAAATTCTAGCAAAAGGGAAAAACCATGGCAGAGATTAAAAAAATAGAGAATAGAAGTGAATATAGTATGTGCTTATATATATTCAATCTCCTTAGTTCTTTTTCAGGATGCAGATCACTTTTTCTGTCCAAAGCCTATTGGATTGCTTTGGATCACTGAACTACTGAGAAGAACCAAGCCTTTCATAGTTGATTATCACACCTTCTTACTGTTATTGTATAGAATCTATTTCTGGTACTATTTGTTTCATTCAGTATAAGTTGATGTAAATCTTTCCAGGCTTTTTTATAATCAACTTGTTTATTATTTGTTATTGAATAATAATATTCCACTATCTTCATGACCATAACTTGTTTATTCATTCCCCAATTGATGGGCATTACCTCTTTTTCCAATTTTTTGCTACCACAAAAAGAGCTCCTACAAATATTTTTGCATATGTGGCTCTTTTCCCCTCCTTTATGATTTCCTTGGGATACAGGCAAAGTAATGGCAGTGCTGGGTCAAAGTGTATGCATAGTTTTATAGTCCTTTGGGCATAGTTCCAGATTGCTCTCAAGAATAGTTGGGTCATTTCACAATTCCACCAACAATGCATTAGTGTCCCAGGTTTTCCACATCCCCTCCAATATTTATCTATCTTTTGTGGTCATTTTAGACAATCTGAGAGGCATGAGATGATATCTCAAAGTGTTTTAATTTGCATTTCTCTAATCAATAGTGATTTAGAGCAAATTTTATGTAACTATAAATGGCTTTAATTTCATAACTCAAAAATTGTCTGTTCATATTATTTGACCATTTATCAATTGGGTGATGACTTATATTCTTTTAAATTTGGCACAGTTCTTTAAAGAATTTCAAATGAGACCTTTATCAGAAAACCAATTGGAAATTAAATAATTTAATTCTCATAAGTGAGTGGGTCAAATACAATTCACAGAAACTATTCACAATTTCATACAAGAGAATGACAATAATGAGACAACATACAAAACCTTTGGGATGCATTCAAACTAGTTCTTCTGGACAATTTTTAAAATCTCTAAATAGCTTTATAAATAAAATAGAGAAAGGAGATCACTGAATTGGGCAGGCAACTAAAAAAGCTAAAAAAAGAACATATTAAGAACTCCCAATTAAACACCAAATTAGAAATTCTGAAACTCAAAAAGAGATATTAATAAAATTGAAACTAAGAAAATATTGAATTAATGAATAAATTGAGATGGTTGTATGAAAAGTGAACAAAATAGATACATATTTGGTTAATTTCATTAGAAAAAGAGTAAAACAAAATCACTAGCATCAAAAATGAAAAGGATGAATTTACTACTAATGAAAAACAAATTAAAGCAATAGTTAGGAGCTATTTTGCCCAACTGTATAGCAGCAAGTCTGACAATTTAACCAAAATGAATGAATATTTAAAAAAATATAAATTGCCCAGATTAAAAGAAGAGGAAAAAATGATTTAAACTGTCCCAATTTAGAAAAATAAATTAAACAAAGCATTAATGAGCTCTTTAAGAATAAAATCTTCAGGGCCAAATGGATTAATTTCAGTATTATGTAAACTATTTGGAAAAACAGGTAAAGAAGGAGTACTACCAAAATCATTTTATGATACAAAGATGGCATTGATATCTAAAGCAGGAAGAGCCAAAACATAGAAAGAAAATTATAGATCAATCTCCCTAATGAATATTGATGCAAAAATGTAAATAAACTACTAGCAAATGGATTATAGCAAATTAAATCGTTATTCGTTAGAGAAATATAAATTAAAATCTTTGGTTAAAGGAAAGGAAAAGATAATGACGAATATTGAATGGAATGTGAGAAAACTAATGTATTGTTGGTGGAGTTGTGAAATGATGCAACCATTCTTGAGAGCAATATTGGTCTATGCCCAAAAGTCTATAAAACTGTGCATACCTTTAGAGCCAGCCATAACAGGATCAGAATGCCATGGAAATCATAAAGGAGAAAAATGACTCACATGTGCAAAAAATATTTGTAGCAGTTCTTTTTGTGGTAGCAAAGAATTTGATAAGGAGTGGATATCCATCAATTGGGGAATTGCTAAACAAGTTGTGGTATATGAAGATAATGGAATGTGATTTTTTATTTAAAAAATTTGCAACCAAGATAATTTTAGAAAAACCGGGAAAGATTTACATAAACTTATGTTGAGTGAAAGAAGCAGAACCAGGAATATATTGTATATAATAACAGTAAGAATGTGCGATGATCACTTATGAAAGAATTGGTTCTCAGTGATTCAGTGATCTGAAGCAATCCCAATAGATTTTAGACCAAAAATGCAATCTGCATCTAGAAAACAAATTAAGAAAATTGAATCAACACATTCTGTGTTCACTTCTTTTTTCTCTGTTTTCTTTTTAATCTTTCCTATGTTGTTTTGTTTTGCTCTGATATTTCTCTCCCAACATGATTCATAAAATAATGTGCATTAAAATTAATAACTATACTAGAAAAAATTTTTTTAAAAAGAATTAGATTATTTAGTTTCCAATTAATTTTTAGTCTATTTTCCCTGGCTTTTTATTACATGTAATTTTATTGCATCATGATCTGGAAAAGATGCATTTATTATTTTGGCCTTTCTGTGTTTGAATTTGAGATCTTTAGGCATTAATACATGGTCAATTTTTGTGTAGGTTCCATATTCCACCAAAAAAAAAAACTTGTATTCCTTTCTTTTCCCATTCAATTTTCTCCAAAGCTCTTTAATACCTAACTTTTAAAACATTCTATTTACTTTCCTATCATATTTATTTTTTTATTCTGTGGCTCAATATATTTAGTTCTGATAGTGGGAGATTGAGATTTCCTACAATGTAATTTTGCTGTGTATTTCTTCTTGCAGCTCTCTTAACTTCTCCTCTTGATTCTGGATTCTATTCCCCTTACTGTATATATGTTTACTGTGGATATTAATTCATTATATATGGAAACCTTTAGCAAAATGTAGTTTTCTTTCTTATCTCTTTTAATGAGATCTTTTTTGCTTGTTTGTTTGTTTCGTTTTGTTTTTGTTTTGCTTTGTTTTTGCTTGATCTTAGATCAGGATAGCTACCCCTGCTTTTTTTCCCCCTTTAGCTGAAGCAAAATAGATTCTGCTCCAGCTTCTTACCTTTATTTTGTACATATTCCTCTATTTCAAATGTGTTTCTTCTAAACAGCATATTGTAGAATTCTGGCTTTTAATTCAGTCTGTTATTTGCTTCTGTTTTATAAAAGAGTTTATCCCATTCATATTAACAGTTAAAATTAATAATTCTGTATTTCCAACTTCCTATTTTACTCAAGATGTTTTCTTTTTCCTTTCTCCTTTTCAGTGGTAACCAGTGTTTTGCTTCTGCCCACTACCTCTCTCAATCTTCATTCCCCTTTTCAGTCCCTCACTTTTTCTTTCCTTTTATACTTCTATTCTCCTTTATATTAGTCTCTCCCTTTCTCCTTTCCACTCCTATTTCCAAATAGAGTGAGACACATTTCTATATCAAACTAAATATGTATGATATTCCCTCTTTGAGCCAAATCTAATGAGACTGAAGTTCAAACAATGCTCATTCCCCTCCCTTCATTCCCTCAATAGGTTGTCCTTGCCTCTTCATGTTATGTAATTACTCCATTTTATCTCCCCATTCCTCTTCTTCCACTACAACTACTTTTCTAATCATAGTTTCTTTTTTTCCATAAAAAGAAAGTTACATTATATCCATACCTTCTATGTATACTCCTTATAAAGATGCAGTTCTTGGGAGTTATACATATCATCTTTCCATGTAGGGAGGGAAATATTTTAACCCTTAAAAAACATAACTTTGCAATTTGGAACTATGCCCAAAAAATTATCAAAGTGTGCATACTCTTTGAATAGTGTTTGTCCTAAACTTATATCCCAAAGAAATCTTAAAGAAGAGAAGCAGATTCACATGTGCAAAAATGTTTTTGGCCATCCTTTTATGCTGGAAAAAAAAACTGGAAACTTGGTTGATACTCATCAAGTTATGGTGTATGAATGTAAAGGGATATTATTGTTCTATAAGAAAAAACCAGCAGGAAGATTTTAGAGAGGCACAGAGACTTACATGAACTTTTGCTAGGTAAAATGAGCAGACCCGGGGATTATTATACATGGCAAAAACAAGATCATACAATGACTAATTCTGATGGACATGGCTCTTTTCAACAGTGAGATGATTTAGGCTTGTTCCAATGATCTTGTGATGATGGGAGCCATCTACATCCAGATAGAGGACTGTGGGAATTGAGGGTGGATTACAACATAATGTTTTCAATCTTTTTGTTGTGGCTTGCTTGAATTTTTTTTTAACTTTTTGATTTGATTTTACTTGTGCAGCAACATAATTGTATAAACATGTATGCCTATATTGGATTTAACATATATTTTACCATATTTAACATATATTAGATTACATGCCATATGAGGAGGAGGGGGAGGAAAGGGGAAAATTGAATGCAAGGTTTTTCAAGGGTCAATGTTGAAAAAATATCATTGCATATGTGTTAAAATATTTTTTTTTATTTTATAATTATAATTTTTTGACAGTATATATGCATGAGTAATTTTTAATAACATTATCTCTTGTAATCATTTTTCCAAATTATCCCCTCCCTCCCTCTACTCCCTCCCCTAGATGACAGGCAATCCCATATATTTTACATGTGTTAACAGTATAACCTAAATACAATATATGTGTGTAAATCCAATTTTCTTGTTGCACGGTAAGAATTGGATTCCAAAGGTATAAGTAACCTGGGTAGATAGACAATAGTGCTAACAATTTACATTCACTTCCCAGTGTTCCTTCTCTGGGTGTAGTTGTTTCTGTCCATCATTGATCAACTGGAAGTGAGTTGGATCTTCTTTATGTTGAAGATATCCACTTCCATCAGAATACATCTTCATACAGCATTGAAGTGTATAGAGATCTTCTGGTTCTATTCAGTTCACTCAGCATCAGTTGATGTAAGTCTTTCCAAACCTCTCTGTATTCATCCTGCTGGTCATTTCTTAAGAGCAATAATATTCCATAACCTTCATATACCATAATTTACCCAACCATTCTCCAATTGATGGACATCCATTCATCTTCCAGTTTCTAGCCACTACGAAAAGAGGTGCCACAAACATTTTGGCACAAACAGGTCCCTTTCCCCTCCTCAGTATTTCTTTGGGATATAATCCCAATAACTGCAATGCTGGGTCAAAGGGTATGCACAGTTTGATAACTTTTTGGGCATAGTTCCAAATTGCTCTCCAGAATGGCTGGATTCTTTCACAACTCCACCAACAATGTATCAGTGTCCCAGTTTTCCCACATCCCCTCCAACATTCATCATTATTTGTTCCTGTCATCTTAGCCAATCTGAGGTGTGTAGTGGTATCTCAGAGTTGTCTTAATTTGCATTTCTCTGATTAGTAGTGATTTGGAACACTCTTTCATAAGAGTGAATATAATTTCAATTTCATCATCTGAGAATTGTCTGTTCATATCTTTGACCATTTATCAATTGGAGAATGGTTTGATTTCTTATAAATTAGGGTCAGTTATCTATATATTTTGGAAATGAGACCTTTATCAGAACCTTTAACTTTAAAAATATTTTCCCAATTTGTTTCTTCCCTTCTAATCTTGTTTGCATTAGTATTGTTTGTACAGAAACTTTTTAGTTTGATGTAATCAATATCTTCTATTTTGTGATCAATAATGATCTCTAGTTTTCTTCTGGTCATAAATTCCTTCCTCCTCCACAGGTCTGAGAAGTAGACTATTCTCTGTTCCTCTAATCTATTTATGATATCATTCTTTATGCCTAAATCATGGACCCATTTTGATCTTATCTTGGTATATGGTGTTAAGTGTGGATCCATATCTAATTTCTGCCATACTAATTTCCAGTTTTCCCAACAGTTTTTTCCAAATAATGAATTTTTATCCCTAATGTTGGTATCTTTGGGTTTGTCAAAGACTAGATTGCTATAGATGTACCCTTTTTTGTCCTTTGTACCTAATCTGTTCCACTGATTAACTGGTCTATTTCCTAACCAATATCAAATGCTTTTGGTGACTGCTGCTTTATAATATAGCTTTAGATCAGATACAGCTGGACCACCTTCATCTGACTTTTTTTTTTTTTTTCATTAGTTCCCTTGCAATTCTCGACCTTTTATTCTTCCATATGAATTTTGTTGTTATTTTTTCTAGGTCATTAAAATAGTTTTGGGGAGTCTGATTGATATAGCACTAAATAAATAGATTAGTTTGGGGAGTATTGTCATCTTTATTATTTTCGCTCAGCCTATCCAAGAGCACTGAATGTCTTTCCAATTATTTAAATCTGACTTAATTTTTGTGGCAAGTGTTTTGTAATTTTGCTCATATAATTCCTGACTTTTCTTTGGTAGATGGATTCCCAAATATTTTATACTCTCAAAATTTGTGTGGAATGAAATTTCTCTTTGTATCTCTTGCTGTTGCATTTTGTTGGTGATATATAAAAATGTTGAGGGTTTATGTGGGTTTTTTTTTTTGTGTGTGTGTGTGTCCTGCAACTTTGCTAATATTCTGAATGCTTTCTAATAGTTTAATAATAAAAAAAATTTAATAAAATTTAAAAAATCATAACTTTGCTTCCTTCACTTTTTACCTTCTTATGATACTCTTGTTTTCTGTATTGGAAGATCAATTTTTCTGCTCAGCTTTGGTCTTTTCATCAAAAATAATTGAAAACCCCTGTTTCATAGAATATCCATCTTTTCTCCTGAAAGATAATATTTAGTTTTGCTGAATAGTTCATTCTTCCCTGCAATTCAAGCTCCTTTGTCCTCCAGAATATCATATTCCTAGCCCATCAGTACTTTAAATTGGAAACTGCAAGTTCCTGGGTAATTATGACTGTGGCTCCTCAATATCTGAATTGTCTCTTTCCGGCCACATTAAGTATTTTCTGCTCAATCTCATAATTCTGGAATTCAGCTACAATATTCCTTGCAGTTTTCCCTTTTGTATTGCTTCCAGAGGGTGATTGGTGAATTCTTTCAATGGCTATTTTACCCTCTGGTTATAGGACATCAGTGCCACTTTCCTTGGTGATTTCTTGAAAAATGTTGTCTTAAGCTTTTTTTTTTTTTTTTTTTTAATTTATTTAATCATGGCTTTTAGGTAGTCTAATATTTCTTAGATTGTCTCTCCTGAATCTATTTTCCAGGACAGTTGTTTTTCTAATGAGGTATTTTACATTTTTCTTTATTTTTTCTTTCTTTTCTTTTCTTTTTTCTTTTTTGACTGATTCATGATATCTTGTTGAGTCATTCACTTTCATTTGTTCAATTTTAATTTTTAATGAATTATCTGTATTTCCTTTTCCAAACTCTCTTGTAAAGCTTTCATTTCTTTTCCCTATTTCCCTTCTAACTTATAAGTTCCTTTTTAAGTTCTTCCAAGAGAGCATTTTGAGTTGAAGACCAGCTTATATCAACCTATTGGACTTCCTGTTTGCATTTTGTTAGTGATATATAATATGCTGATGATTTATGTGGATTTATTTTATTATACACAGCGTCACATGCTTTTTAGTCAAATAGTATTTTGTCAAATACTGAATTCTTATCCCAAAAGGTGGAGCTTTTTGTTTTGTCAAATATTACATTGTTATAGTTATTGTCTATTGTGTTCTGTGAACCTATCCTATTCCGCTGAACAACTAGTCTATTTCTTAGCCAGTACCAAATGGTTTTGATGATTGCTGCTTTATAATATAGTTTAAGATCTGGTAAGCTAGACCACCTTCATTTGCTTTTCTCTTCATTAATTCATTTGAAATTTTTGACCGTTAGTTCTTCCAGATGAATTTAGTTGGTATTTTTTTTAGGTCAGTAAAATAGTTTATTGGGAATTTTATTGGCATAGCACTAAATAAAAGATTAGTTTAGGTAGCATTGTCATCTTTATTATATTTGCTCGACCTATCCACAAGCACTTGACATTTTTCTAATTGCTTAGATCTGACTTTATTTGAGCGGAAAGTGTTTTGTAGTTTTGCTTATATAGTTCCTGACTTTCCCTCAGCAGATACATTCCCAAATATTTTATATTATCAACAGTTATTTTAAATGGAATTTCTCTTATTATCACTTCCTGCAACTTTGCTTATGTTGTGCATTATTCCTAATAGCTTTTGAGTGGAATCTCTGGTCTTCTCTAAGCATACCATAATATCATCTGCAAAGAATGATAATTTGGTTTTTTCATTACCTACTCTAATTTCTTTAATACCTTTCTTTTCTTATTGTCAAGGCTAGCATTTCTAATACAATACTGAATAGTAATAGTAATACTGGGCAACCTTGCTTCATCCCTGATCTTATTGGGAATGGTTCTAGTTTATCTCTATTATGAATGATGCTTGCTGATGGTTTTAAATAGTTGCTACTGATGATTTAAGGAAAAATCTATATATTCCTATACTCTCTACTGTTTTTAATAGGAATGGCTATTGGATTTTATCAAATGCTTTTTCTGCATCTATTGAGAAAATCATATTTTTTTTTGTTATTGACATAGTCAGTTATGCTAATAGTTTTCCTAATGTTGAATGAGCTCTGCATTCTTGGTATAAATCCTACTTTGTCATGATATATTATCCTGGGGATAATTATCTGTAATCTCTTTGCTAATATTTTGTTTAAGATTTTTGCATCAATAATAATTAGGGTGATTGCCCTATGATTTTCTTTCTCTGTTTTAGCCCTACCCTATGTATCAGCACCATGTCTGTATCATAAAAAGGAGTTTGGTAGGAATCCTCCATTCCCTATTTTTTTTTTTTTTTTCAAATAGTTTATATAGTATTGGAGTTAATTGTTTTTTAAATGTTTGGTAGAATTCACATGTAAATCCATCTGGTCTTGGGGTTTTTTTCTTAGTGAGTTGATTCTATTTCTTTTTCTAAAAAGGGACAATTTAATTAATTTATTTCCTCTTCTATTAATTTGGGCAGTCTATATTTTTTGTAGGTTTTCTCCATATCACGTAGGTTGTCAAATTTATTGGCATAAAGTTGGGGAAAGTAACTTCTAATTATTGCTCTAGTTTCTTATTCATTGGTGGAAATTTCTTCCTTTTCATTTCTGAGACTAATAATTTGATTTCCCTCTTTCCCTTTTTTTTTTCATAAAACTAACTCCGTTCTCTTTATTAATTCAATAATTTTTAGTTTCAATTTTATTGATTTCTCCTTTTATTTTAGGGTTTTGAGTTTGGTATGTGATTGGGGGCTTTTAATTTGTACTTTTTCTAGCTTCATTAGTTGTAATCTCTATTGATGAAAAGGAAAGAGAAAAATATAATTTGGGCTTAATAAGATGGCAGGAAATACAGAATTAATAATTTCAACTGTAAAAGTGAATGGGGTGAACTATCCCATAAAACAAAAGGGAATAGCAGACTTGATTAAAAGCCAGAATCCTACAATATATTGTTTACAGGAGACACATTTTAAGTGGAGTGATACACATAGATTAAAGGTAAAAGGCTGGAGTAGAATCTATTTGCTTCAGGTGAAGTAAAAAAGCAGGGATAGCCATTTTCATCTCAGATCAATCAAAAATTGATCTGATTAAAAAGATAAGGAAGGAAATTAAATCTTGCTAAGGGGACCAGAGGTAATGAAGCAATATCAAAATTAAACATATATGCACCAAGTGTTGTAGCATCTAAATTCCTAAATTGGAAGTTAAGAGAGTTGCAAAGAGAAATAGACAGCAACCTTTTAATAGTGGGAGATCTCAACCTTACTGCCTCAGAACTAGATAAATCAAACCATAAAATAAATAAGACAGAAGTTAACAAGGTAAATAGAGTACCAGGAAGAAAAAAAAAAACCTAGATATAATAGATCTTTGGAAAAAAAAATTGAATAGAGACAAAAAGAAATACACTTTTTTCTTGGGAGTTAATGGAATCAATACAAAAATTGACCATACTTTAGGAAATAAAGATCTCAAAATCAAATGGAGAAAGGTAGAAATAGTAAATGCATTTTTAAAGATCATAATGCGATAAATTACATTCAATAAAGATCCAGGGAAAAATAGACAAAGAAGAAATTCGAAACTAAACAATCTCATCCTAAAGAATGAATGGGTGAAACAGCAAATCATATTCACAATTAATTATTTCATTCAAGAGAATGACAATACTGAGTTAACATATCAAAATTTGTGGGATGCAGTCAAAGTGGTGATTAGGGGAAATTATATATCTCTAGAGGCTTACTTGCATAAAATAGAGAAAGAGAAGATCAATGAATTGGGTCTCCTTGGCTTTCTAAGAAAGAGAGTTAGTTAAGAGCCAGAGATGTGAAGGGTAGTGGGAAAACAACTAACTGAATGCAATGCCATAAAATTGGTTTTAAGGAATCCCACATATAAGAAAAATAAAAATAAAGCTTTTAGGTGTCAAGCAAGAAAGTACGAGGAGAAAAAAAAAGCAGCTGTTTGGTATGGAGGGTATGACATGTGGGATGGAACTAAAGAAGTCTTTTTTAGTATTTTGTTTATTTTTTTTTTTTTTTTGGTGCTCTAGGAGATTTGAGGGGCATGAGAGTTGGGCTGTAAGGGAGATAAGGTCTACCCTGGGAGGTTTGAGGGGCTGAGAACTTCTCAGTTTCTCAGCCCACCTTCACTTCAAACTAAGGCCAAGCATACACCTTTGGGGTGTTCTTTGCTTTTCCATTCTCTTCACTCAATTCCACCTTCTGGGTGCCAGGAGGAGGAACAGAAAGGGCAGTAACACCATCAGCCCCTACAGCACAGTTTTGCTCTTCTATGTCCAGAGGGAAGGCAAAAGAAAAGGAACATTTTACTGCAGTTAGGATTACTATTGAGCTCTTTACTTTTTAGGCAGAGCAGCTGTGGAAAGCCTGCCAGCCTTTATAGCAATCCTCACCGAGTGGAAAATTTATATGAAAATATTTGCCTTTTCAAATTAAGACCACTCTGAGATACCACTACACACCTGTCAGATTGGCTAAGATGACAGGAACAAATAATGACAAATGTTGGAGGGGATGTGGGGAAATTGGGACACTAATACATTGCTGGTGGAGTTGTGAAAGAATCCAGCCATTCTGGAGAGCAATCTGGAATTATGCCCAAAAAGTTATCAAACTGTGCATACCCTTTGACCCAGCAGCGCTACTACTGGGATTATATCCCAAAGAAATACTAAAGAGCGGAAAGAAACATATATGTGCCAAAATGTTTGTGGCAGCTCTTTTTGTTGTAGCTAGAAACTGGAAGATGAATGGATGTCCATCAGTTGGAGAATGGTTGGGTAAATTGTGGTATATGAAGGTTATGGAATATTATTGCTCGGTAAGAAATGACCAGCAGGAGGAGATATAGAGAGGCCTGGAGAGACTTAAATCAACTGATGCTGAGTGAAATGAGCAGAACCAGAAGATCACTGTACACTTCAACAACAATACTGTATGAGGATGTATTCTGATGGAAGTGGAAATCTTCAACATAAAGAAGATCCAACTCACTTCCAGTTGATCAATGATGGACAGAGGTAGCTACACCCAGAGAAGAAACACTGGGAGGGGAATGTAAATTGTTAGCACTAATATCTGTCTGCCCAGGTTGCATGTACCTTCGGATTCTAATGTTTATTGTGCAACAAGAAAATGATATTCACACACATGTATTGTACCTAGACTATATTGTAACACATGTAAAATGTATGGTATTGCCTGTCGTCGGGGGGAGGGAATAGAGGGAGGGGGGGTAATTTGGAAAAATGAATACAAGGGATAATATTATAAAATATATATATATATATATATATATATATATATAATAAAAAAAAATTTGCCTTTTCAGTGCCCAGTGTTAATCTAGCTGAGCCTTATAAAAGATTTGAATGGACAGTTTTGCCATGGGGAATGAAAAATAGCCCTACCATGTGTCAAATGTATGTGGCTGCTGTTTTTACTCCAGTAAGAAAAAAGCATTTCCAAAAGTTATGTTATTACACTACATGGATGATATGAGGGGGTGTGCACCTCAGGAGCATATGTTAGAAGCATATTTACAAAAGACCACAGAAATTTTAAGAAACTACCATCTCTATATGACTCTAGAAAAAAAAATTGAAAGGCACATTACTTTTCAATATTTAGGATATGAAGTATATCCCAAGATATTCATGGTATAAAGACTTTCTTTAAGAACACAGACATTGAAAGTATTCATCCATTTCACATAGATTATCAAATTTATTTGCATAACATTGAGCAAAGTAACTCCTGATTATTGCTCTAATTTTCTCTTCATTACTGGAGAGTTCTCCCTTTTCAATTTTAAGACTAAAAATTTGATTTTCCTCTTTCTTTTTACTAATCAAATTTACCAAAGGTTTACCTATTTTGTTGGTTTTTTTCATAAAACCAACTCAGTTTTATTTATTAATTCAATAGTTTTTTTTTTTACTTTCAGTTGTATTAATATATCCTTTTCTTTTTTTCTTTTTTTATGCATGAGTAATTTTAATTTTTTTTACAACATTATCCCTTGTATTCATTTTTCCTAATTTTCCCCTCCCTCCCTCTACTCCTTCCCCTTGATGAAAGGCAATCCCATAAATATTAAATGTGTTATAGAATAACCTAGATGCAATATATGTGTGTAAATCCAATTTTCTTGTTTCACAATAAGAATTGAATTCTGAAGGTATAAGTAACCTGGGTAGAAAGACAGTAGAGCTAACAGTTTACAATCAATTCCCAGTGTTCTTTCTCTGGGTGTAGTTATTTTTGTCCATCATTGATCAACTGGAAGTGAGTTGGATCTTCCTTATGTTGAAGATATCCACTTCAATCAGAATATATCTCCATACAGTATCGTTGTTGAAGTGTATAAGTGGTTCTGCTTACTTCACTCATCATCAGTTGATGTAAGTCTCTCCAAGCCTCTCTGTATTCATGCTGCTTGTCATTCCTTACAGAGCAGTAATATTGCATAACATTCATATAGCACAATTTACCCAACAATTCTCCAATTGATGGTCATCTATTCATTTTCCAGTTTCTAGCCACTACAAAAAGGGCTGCCAAAAACATTTTAGCACATACAGGTCCCTTTCCCTTCTTTAGTATTTCTTTGGGATAGAAACCCAGTAGTAGCACTGCAGGATGAAGGGTATGCACAGTTTGATAACTTTTTGGGCATCGTTCCAAATTGCTCTCCAGAATAGCTAATTTCTTTCACAACTCCACCAACAATGTATTAGTGTCCTGGTTTTCCCACATCCCTTCCAACATTCATCATTATTTGTTCCTGTCATCTTAGTCAATCTGAAAGGTGTGTAGTGGTATTCAGAGTTGTCTTAATTTGCATTTCTCTGATTAGTAGTGATTTGGAACACTTTCATATGAGTTATAGTTTCAATCATATCTGAAAATTGTTTGTTCATATCCTTTGACCATTTATCAATTGGAGAATGGTTTGATTTCTTATAAATTAGAGTCAGTTCTCTATATATTTTGGAAATGAGGCCTTTATCAGAACCTTTTACTGTAAAAATATTTTGCCAATTTGTTAGTTCCCTTCTAATCTTGTTTGCATTAATTTTGTTTGTGCAAAAGCTTTTTAATTTGACATAATCAAAATCTTCTATTTTGTGATCAATAATGATCTCTAGTTCTCCTTTGGTCATAAATTCCTTCCTCCTTCACAAGTCTGAGAGGTAGACTATCCTCTGTTCCTCTAATCTATTTATGATCTCATTCTTTATGCCTAAATCATTGACCCATTTTGATCTTATCTTGGTATATGGTGTTAAGTGTAGGTCCATATATAATTTCTGCCATACTAATTTCCAATTTTTCAAACAATTTTTTCCAAATAATGAATTTTTATCCCAAATGTTGGTCTCTTTAGGTTTGTCAAACTGTAGAATGTTATAGTGGTATCCTATTTTGTCCTGTGTACCTAATCTGTTCCACTGATCAACTAGTCTATTTCTTAGCCAATACCAAATGGTTTTGATGACTGCTGCTTTATAATATAGCTTTAGACCACCTTCATCTGACTTTTTTTTTCATTAATTCCTTTGAAATTCTTGACCTTTTATTCTTCTATAGGAATTTTGTTGTTATTTTTTCTAGGTCATTAAAATAATTTCTTGGGAGTCTGATTGGTATAGCACTAAATAAATAGATTAGTTTGGGGATTATTGTCATCTTTATTATATTTGCTCAGCCTATCCATGAGCACTGAATGTCTTTCCAATTATTTAAATCTGACTTTATTTTTGTGGCAAGTGTTTTGTAACTTTGCTCATATAATTCCTGACTTTTTTTTGGTAGATGGATTCCCAAATATTTTATACTCTCGACAGTTGTTTTGAATGGAATTTCTCTTTGTATCTCTTGCTGTTGCATTTTGTTGGTGATGTATAAAAATGCTGAGGATTTATGTGGATTTATTTTGTATCCAGTAACTTTGCTAAAGTTGTGAATTATTTCTATTAACTTTTTATTAGAATCTCTGGGGTTCTCTAAGTATACCATCATATCATCTGCAAAGATTGACAGTTTGATTTCCTCATTTCCTACTCTAATTCCTTGAATCTCTTTCTCAGCTCTTATTGCCAAGGCTAGCATTTCTATTACTATATTGAATTGTAATGGTGATAGTGGGCAACCTTGTTTCACTCCTGATCTTACTGGGAAAGGTTCCAGTTTATCTCCATTACATATGATGCTTACTGATGGTCTTAAATATATGCTCCTGACTATTTTAAAGACTACTCCATTAATTTCTATACTGTCAAGTGTTTTAGTAGGAATGAATGCTGTATTTTTATAAAATGCTTTTTCTGCATCTATTGAGATGATCATATGGTTTTATCAATTTGATTATTAATATGGTCAATTATACTAATATTTTTTTAATATTAAACCAGCCCTGCATTCCTGGTATAAATCCTATCTTCTTTTCTTTTTAGAATTTCAAGTTAATATTTGAATGGGGATTTTAATTTAATCTTTTTTCTAGATTTTTAAGTTGCAAGCCCAATTCATTCATCTTCTCTTTATCTATTTTATGAAAGTAAGCCCCCTTACTCCCTTCCCCAGTATTAAGCTTATGAGCATCACTTTCCTCATGCAGTTCTTCCTCTTTAGACTCCCTCTGTCTCCCTTGGAGTCCCTCCCCCTTTCTTATGCCTTTCCCTTACTATTTCTATATTCCCTTTTATTTAACCTACATCTTTCCTTTTCCTTTTTCATCTCCCACTTTTTAAGGTTTCAGAATACAAAATAAATATATGTAAATCATCAGCATTCTTATGTATCACTAATAAAATCAAACTACTAGAGATACTCAAATTCCATTTAAAATAATTGCTGGTAGAATAAAATATTTGAGAATCCATCTGCCAAGGGAAAGCCTGGAACTATATGAGCAATTGAATTCTTTCAATGCCTATTTTCCTTTCTATTATCTCTTGATAGTTCTCTTTGATGATTTCCTGTAAAATAGAATCTAGGCTCTTTTTTTTTTTTTCATCATAATTTTCAGGAAGTTCAATGATCCTCAGATTATCTCTCCTAGATCTATTTTCCAGGTCTATACATTTTCCCAGTATATAGTTGAAGTTATTCTCTAGCTTTTCATTTTTTTTGATTTTGTTTGACTGATTCTTGGTGCCTCAATCAATCATTCTATTTGTTCAGTCTTTATTTTTAATGAGTTATTTTCTTCATTCACATTTTTTAGTCCTTTTTGTATATGTCCAATTGGATTTTTAAATGAATTATTTTGCTCTGTGGATTTTTTTGCATTTCACTAATTTTTTTTTAGTGAGTTATTTTCTTTTTCCAATTCACATAACCTACTTTGTTGAGAATTCTTTTTTCTTTTCCAATTCAGAAATCCTACTTTCCCGTGATTTTTTAACCTTTTCCAATTCACAGGTTTTGTTTCCCTGCATTTCCTGTGAATTGTTTATCTTTTCCAATTCAAATTACAGGATGTTGTTACTCTCTAGCATAGCTTCTCTTTCCTTTGCCCATTTATCTTCTAACTCTCTTTTCAGGTCTTTAATAGTGTCTTCTAGGAGAGAGTTATATCATGGGGGCCAGGTAACATTCCCCTTCAGGGTATTATTTGGAGACTGTCTGTTATTAGCCTCCTCAGGGTTAGAGATCCACTCTTTTTCTATTCAGAAGGTGTCAATCATTCTCTTCAATTTGTTACTCATTTTTAATAACCTGTGGGGTCTGCTTTCTGAGTAAGGGGTTCCCAGCTTCCTCTACAAGACAGAGATATGGAAGGTAGCTGTCTTGTGAACGGGGTGGAAAAGGTATGAGAGTGCTCTTGGAGAAAGATCTTCCCCCTCCCCCACTGGAAATGAATCAGAACTGGGCTGCGGGTGTGCACAGTGAAGGACCCCCGCTTTGTAGCCTAGTGACTGCCCTAAGGCTAGAGGCTGAACAGTGAAAGCATCACAACCCCAGGCCAAAGCCCTCTGTGAGGCCTTGGATATTAGCAGCTGACCTGCAAATAGCCCTGGCATACAGACCCCTCTCTCTGCCCCGGAAGCATAGTCACTTTTGCGGGGGTTTTGCTGCTGTGGAAGTTACACTGCCTTGGGCCAAGCCCCCCATTGTGAGATTAGAGGCTGTGTCTCCCACACTGCCTTGCAGGTTCTTAATTACCCCAAGGAAAAGCCACAGACAGCAGAAGGCATGCTGTGATTTCTGCTGTCTCATTGCCGATTTGGGGTAGCTATAAGCAATTTCTGGCTTTTTTTTTTTTTTTTTTTTTTTTTTTTTAAGTGGCTTGACTTGTCTGCTGGTCT